>NC_061074.1:5058336-5145836 GCF_021917145.1 Hypomesus transpacificus
TGAGAAAGTAAGGTTTACACCAACAGTCACAAAGTTGAACCACTAGAGGGAGACGTATACTTGTTGTGTAACCACTGGGCTGGACATGATGCTTCCAGCTCCACCTGTCATGGTATTGGACAGTGTTTTACCTCTTCCTGAGCTGACTGGCCAGGATATCCTCGCGCCAGCCTTCATCTGATTGTGAGGAATGTTATTCACATCACTCCCAAAATACTTGAGAATAATACATTTAGCCATTTAGCAGACGCTCTTATCCAGAGCGAATACAAAATACAAACAATCACAGATCTACACTTCTGCAATGGTACTGTAGGGTAAATTATGTATTTTTTTGCCTCTATTTGAGTTGACATACAATGTTTTTTTAGGGTTACTTTTACATTTAGTCATTTAGCAGACGCTCTTATCCAGAGTGACTTACAGTAAGTACAGGGACATTTCCCCAAGGCAAGTAGGGTGAAGTGCCTTGACCCCGTCTTTTTGCTCAGCTGGGAATCGAACCAGCAACCTTCTGATTGGTAGCCCTATTCCCTAACCGCTCAGCCAGCCGACCCCCCCCCCCCCCCCCTCCAGGGCTGAGTATGCATATTCTTTATATCTCTGTTGGACATATCCAGTTATCAATATGTACTCCCATTTCTGCTTAGAAGATTTCCGCTAAAGGAGCTGTGGGCTCCCCATGCTCAGGGTTTTGGCCATATCTCTTTGTGTGGTTTTCTGCCTCCATGTTTTTATCTCAGATCGTTATTGTTAAGAGCCTCACCCTTTGGGGAGCTTCCAAAGCTGTTGCCATGACAGCAGGGACAGAATATACTTCATCACATGTTTATCACATGTGGGATCTTCCACCAAGGCCCACAACCATGGCAATGCCTGTATGGACCTCACCAACTGTGGAATGTTCTCCCATACTGGGTCCCAATATGGCTGGTTGCTGTGTATATATGTGCTGTAGGTCGCAATAGCAACAATGTCTCTGGGGCTTCTGTCATATACTGTCAAAACATTGGCTTTCCTGTGACTTGAGAGGACAGGTGAAAGGGGCGTGACCTTTTTTTTACCCTCAGAACCATATTTGATTGATTAGTTTAATATCTAGGAAAGGGGTGCTGTGGCTGACAGAACCAATAATAAAAGAGGTAAAAAGATACATGGTGAAGCTGGGATTGTGATCTTGAACGTTTATCAAATCAAAAATCAAATCAAAATGTAGCCTAGATGAGACATAACCAGTATTCTTGGGTTACCATAGACTGTGAATCTAACGACCCTCTTGAAATAATCTCCAGATGTGAGAATATTCAGGAACAATACATTAGGTACCATAAAGAGTTTTGTTGATCGATTTTACAGAAGCAATTTTCCTCACGTTATTCAAATTACCATCACTTTTCAACAAGGTTTGGCTTTTCTAAGCTGATATTGAGTGATGAGCTCTCCCAGCTGGTCCAGTTGAAGTGAAAGCTGGCGTCTATTCTGTTGTGTTGCAGCATATTCAGGGAGGTTGTAGCTGGAGTGCAGTTAGCTACGGTCTCTGTTGACTGAATGTCTCCCTGAAGATGCTGCTGCCTAGTATTAGAAACGCAACATCATTCACTCCTACACACACACACAAACACACAAAACGCATGAATTCAGTTATCTCTGATGTGTGTGTTGCCTATTATACTGAGCCGTCTCATCTTGATGCCCTCAGTGGACCAGCTGCCTCTTCTGACAAATATTTACTTCTTCCCATCCCCCCCTTTTGTGGGTATACACACTTACACACATGCACAAATGCAAACACACCACACACACACACATACATACACACCAGACACGCACACACACCGACACCCACGCACGCACACACACACACACACACACACACACGCACACACACACACACACTGATAAGAGCACCATCTGGCCAGCGCGCTTTAATGGGGTTGTTAGGGCCCCATAAAGTAGCCTCTTGCCTATTGAGAGTATGCTTCATATCTAGGCTGCAGGGCCTAAGGGGCCTGAAGGTGGAGGAGAGGTAAAACATGCACACATCCATGCTATCACACACACTCTCTCTCTCTTTTACTTCAGCATCTGTTTGAGGAGAGAAGAGGAGAGATGAAGTGTGTGTTTGGGTGTGTGAGTACTACAGCTCACCAGAACACACAGCGTCTCACATGAACAGACACCTGTTAACCATCAATCCAATGTAATGTTGGATTTAGAGAACGCAATAACCTAACCTCACCTCACCTAACTTTGAGAGTAAGCCTTTATATCGTCTAATATGTTGTTGAACAAACACAACCAAATTCCTGATGATGCATAGAGGCATCGTCGGTGTCAGTGGGTGTCCTTTACTATGTCTCACTTCCAGATATGAACTAACATGAAACCACAGTTTCGTACAGCTAAGCCTTCCACTCTGACAGTAAGGGATTTGCTGTCTCTCTTGGCCTGTGTTTGTTTGTCTCAGAGGGCTGTTTCTCTGTGTATTCTGAATGCTTTTCTAATGGCTCTCCCTCTTAACAAAGCCAGACACTGTTGCTGTTGGAAACCAGCACTGGAGGAGAGCGTTGTGGAAGGGTGGCCAGCAGTGACAAACACATCCTCACTGCAAGTAAGAGGCTCTTCTCGAGCCCTGAGCTGAAAGAGGAAGAATAAGATAGAGAGAAGGGGAGAGGTTGAGAAAGAGAGGAAGAGGTAGAGTAAAGAAAGAAAGAGGGAAGGAGAGAGGGGAGGATGAGAAAGAGTTAGGAGATGGAGAGGAGGAGGGAAAGAAGGAGAGAGAGACAGAGAGAGAGGTGCATAAGCAAGACCTAGGGCAGGAGAGAGAGGGGGGGAAGAGAAACTGGAGAGAGAGGTAGGGAGAGGAAGAGCGAATAAAACAGCGTGGAAACAGTGACGCTTAACTCTGATTGGACACAGCCACAGAGGACAGCAACTCTTTCTTCTCCGCTCCTCTCAAGACAGTTTGAATCTGTAGCCTCACCTAAAATACCCTCAACGCTGGGATTCCACGTCTGAAGAGTACAACAGAAGCAGAGGTTGAAAGAGAGAGACACAGAGAAAAGAGAGAGGGAGAGAGATAGAAGGCACAGACTGAGATAAAGACATATTGAAAGATAAACAGATAGAGAAAAAGACTGACAGAAAGGTAAAGAGGTCGAGAAGCAGTCATCACACACAAATGAAGCAAACGAAAGACTGCTCAAAAAAATTTGAAAGAGAAGGAAAAATAGGTATGAATGAAAGAATGGTTTCATTTGTCCTTGTTAAGTGACCCTTACCTGGGTCAAGATGCAATGAATGGGATGTGGACCACACTCCTTCTTGTTCTTTTTGTCTCTTTTTCTTCTCCTCCTCTGACCTGCTCTGTGTGTCCCCACTGTGACCCCCTAGGGTCAAACTCCCATGATTATCAGTACAACAGCTGTGAACATGTGTACTCTCTTAGTGCACTGGGTTGTCAGCGCTGTGTGAATTCTGCACACTCTAAATATATATCAGAATGACACTCATGTCGCACTGCATGTTGTGTTTCACATACTCACAATGCAAATACATTCTCAGTACCCCCCCCCCCCCCCCCCTCCCCCCCCCCGTGTCTCTCACACACACACACACTACTACAATGAGAGGAGATATTGAATGCGTGGCTTTGGGGAACTTATCTTCTGTCATAGATGACTTGTGAGAAATCTATTAGAAGTGCAGAAGGGGCCTGTTCCATGCGTCAGAGGCTAGCTGAGATGGCCCTGTCTCGCATCACCAGCTCAGCTCCAACCCAATTCTCTTTCAAAGGAATTATTTATCTCCCTATTACCACCCATACCTGTCTGGCTGTGTTTCAAATGTGACAAACTTGTTTGCTGCCATTTTGATGGATACAAAAGACTCCAAGCTTAGTGATACTGATGCATTAAATGGATTCTGAATAAATTCATTTTGCATCAAAATATTTTGTGGTTTCCTTGATGAATGTAAGTGAACCCATAGAGTAAGTTTCTATTGTGTGTTTTCATGTGTCTTTGTACGTGTGTGTGTGTGTGTGTGCGAGTGTGCATCTGTGTGTGTGCCCGTATGTGAGGCTGTGTGTTTGTGTCTTTGTGTTGGTTAATTTATTTTTCTCTCCATATGCCATTTGCCCCTTCTCTCCTCTCTCACCATCCCTCCATGACAGTTTCCAGGGGTGAGGGAAGGGTTAACAAGCTGTCCTTGAATCCCTTTTGGCCAATGGGACAAGCAGGAAATTGATTTAGGAGCCAGATGTGATAAATGACATTTAGGCATTGAGGAGGAAGAGGAGGTGAAGGAGGAAGATGCAATGGCTGGAGGCTGAGAGATAGAACAGAGCAAAACATGGGTTGAGACATGAAACCAGACAACCTTAAACCGAGAGCGGAAGAGCGAGAGAGAGCGAGAGACAGCGAGAGAGAGCGAGAGAAAGATAGATAGAGATAGATATGGAGAGAGAATGAGAGAGACTGACAGTGATAGAAAGAGAGAGATCGAGATAGAGTGAAAGTGAGACGAGGAGTGAGGGGTAGAGAGAGAGAGAGAAACACGAGAGAGAGTGGCAGAGTTAGCGCATGTGTTTCAATATATGTTAGCTTTATCCATGTCTGAGTGAATATTATTAAAAGCCTAGTCTGCTGTTGCAAATGGGAGAAATAAAATTATACTACAAAGAGCGCAGAGTCTGACAAATGACACTGATGACATTTTGTTCGACGGCCACAAAAGGGATGGAGCAGTCGGCGACCGCTTAGTGATTAGCAAAAAAAACCAACATCCTGATTAGATGATAGAGCAATCATGGTTGACAAAAGAAAAGATCTCTCCCATTCTGGTGTCTGATTCCCTGTTGTCCTCTTCCTCTGATTCCATCAATGCTCTCTCTCTCTATTTCTCTCCTCTCATTCTTTCCAGCGATGGCCCCTGGTGGCAAACATTAGAGGGATGGTCAAGTGTTTTCGTTCAGGCTGTGGGTTTGGGAGGAAGGGGTGATGGATGAATGAAAGGGAGAGGGAAGGTAGGGGAAAGGGGGGGGGAATGAAAAGCGGAGGCATCGTGACCCTCCTGTTATGCACAAATCTTTTCCGAGCACCATGAGAGCTCAGTGATGGATGGTCCATCAGGCAATGTCTTAGACGCCCCTGGGGCCTTAGAGCAGGTCCTTAATAGTCGTCTGGGCTGAGAGAGGTGTGTGTGTGTGTAAAGTGTGTGCCTGTGTGGGTGGCTGAGGTCAGGTTGTGTGTTTGTGTGTGTGTGTATGTCTGTGTTTATCTGTGTGTTTTTGGATTTGTGTGGGTGTAGGGCTTTATAGTGAGAGAACACTTGAGATGATCTCACACAGAGCGTTTTACAGCAACTTCCTCTTTAGTTTATCACCCTTATTACCTTCACCTCTAGCACAACAGGGAGTGAGGTGTCTGTGTTTGTGCGTGTCTGTGAGGTGTCTGTGGGTTTGTGTGTGTCGGCATGGCAGCCAGAGAGAGAGACAAGCAGCAGGTTGACATATGGCAGACCTGTACAAATCACAAGGCCTTGAGTTTCCCAGGCCCCATGTTCTAGAGAGTAAGCCCCAGGTCCATGAACACTTGGGTTCCAGTCTTTGCAATGAAAACAGTCCTTCTCTGCGTTAACAGCTAACTGTGCTAACATTTGTAAGACCCTGTTGTTGTGCAAAGTGCCCAGTTGATTTTCAACATGTTGGTGACACCTGCGTATTGCTCCCCCAGCCACTCTCAGTGTCTCTCACTCTTCATATCTCTCATGTATCTCTTTCTCTATATTCCCTTCTTTATATATCTCCTTGTCTCTCTCTCTGGCTCTCTCTGGCTCTTTCTCTTTTCTTTTCTCCTTCCTTCGAATGCTCCCTCTCCATCTGTTGCAGTTGGACCAACACATGGTGTCTAGTTTGGGCCACTCAGCATTGAAGCCCCCTAGCTCTAGGCTTCATCTCGCTCCCCCCTCTGTTGTCTTCCCTCTCTCTCTCTCTCTCTCTCTCTCTCTCTCTCTCTCTCTCTCTCTCTCTCTCTCTCTCTCTCTCTCTCTCTCTCTCTCTCTCTCTCTCTCTCTCTCTCTCTCTCTCTCTCTCTCACTCCCCCACCCCCTCTGTGTTTATCTCTCTATTTTCGTCTGCGAGGGGTAGAGCAGCTGAGACGGAGCGAGGGGGAGACGATGGAGGTTAAACCCAAATGGAGAGAGAGAGATGAAAAGGAAGATCAGGCGACGTAAACAGAGTGAACAGAGAGAAAGCCACAAGCGGGCAGCCTGCGAAAGTGATGGAGAGGATGTGTTTCCAGACAGTGCTACTGACAGACTGTCTCTGTTGTGGCCCCACCACCTCAGTGTTCTGGCCCCAATGTCAGCTTTTCAGGGACAAATCCACTCAGGAGGGGGGTTGAGGGGGGGTGGGGGGGGGGGGGTGAGGGGGGGTGGGGGGGGGGGGTGGAGGCACCGAGGAGTGGAGGGAGGGGATGGGCTGAAGGCTGGTGACGGTGGCCTTTGTTGATGTTGTTGTCTTGGCTGCGGATGTTGTTGATGATGGTGTTAATTGTGTTGTTGTTGATGGTGATGATGTTTCTGTAGTCAGAGGAGCTGGTGGCTGGGGGCTTGCAGGGCATGATGGTTGCAGGCCAGACATCAGATGTGCTGTGGATGCTTTATGGTGGGTGTCGGGGTCTTGGTGGGTTGGAGGGTGCTGGGTCTAATGGTGGTGGTGGAATTCTCCGGGAGTTTGGATAAGAACATCTAAAAACCTTTAGCCTGTGCAATACTAGTTCAGTGTAGGTTCAAAACTCAACTGGGTTTGACATCAAGCCTGGGGTGTTTGTAAAAACAGCATCCACAGTATTACTGATTCTATTGTGCGTGCTCAAGCAGAATACTGCCCTCTCAAATGACCACGTGTTGGGGTTGCA
Organism: Hypomesus transpacificus; assembly: GCF_021917145.1. Taxonomy (NCBI): domain Eukaryota; kingdom Metazoa; phylum Chordata; class Actinopteri; order Osmeriformes; family Osmeridae; genus Hypomesus; species Hypomesus transpacificus. The sequence continues at coordinate 5,065,257 of NC_061074.1, forward strand.
TCAACATACGTTAGTGTTTACATGGTTTGATGTTAGGAACATTATGACCTGAGACCACATGACCTGTGTCTATTTTTACACCTGAGATGCAGTAACACACAGTATGGATGTACACACACACACACACACACACACTTTAATGAACATCCCCGGCTTGCCCAGGGTCAGATGCTGCAGTGATAATTACAGTGGCTGTGGTCGTTGTGGTAATTAAAAGGTTGTCTGGAGTTTAATGCCTCAAGAATTTCATAGAACTTTCAAGTGCACTTATTTGAAATGCTGCAATCAATCATGCAGATAAGAGGAGAGCGTGTGTGGTCAAGTGTGTGTGTTCACACACAGGACTGGATCGTGTGTGCACTGTATGGGTTTGTATGTATATGTAGGAATCAGTCTTGTTCAATACATTTTTTGTTTACTTGTGCACACATAGTTTGTGTTCAGAATAAGAGAGTCTAAATAAAAGTGTTATTATTCATAGCATTGATATTTTTTTTTACAGTAGCCCTCAATTCTAAACCCAGTAAACAATCCATCACGTACAGCTGCCATTCATCAACACATCTCAGAAACGACTGTACTACTGCAGTGGAGCCTACTGTAGCTTCTTACCTTGGGTTATAGCTGACAGGTGCTGTGATAGGTGTCGCATACATAAATGGGTAACACTTTAGATGAGCTCACCAAATTCATAATTTATTAACCAATTTGTTACTTATTAGTTAACGGTTTGTTCACCATTAGTTATTTGTTGTTCATACAAAATGTATCATTAGTAAAGCATTAGTAAAGCTAAACCCTAACCAAAACTTAAACCCTGAACCTAAACCCCTAGCCCTAAACCGGAACCCTAACCCTAACTGTGTGAACAAATGCTTTACTAACGATACATTTTGTATAAACAATAAAAAACTAATGGTGAACAAACTGTTAACTAATAGGTAACAAATTGGTGAATAAATTATGAATTTGGTGAGCTCATCTAAAGTGTTACCCATCAATTTTGTACAAGAGGCCTGTTGTCGCAGTATGAAGGTGAGAGCAGTATAACAGTAAACTTCAAGCAGGTAGGCTAGAGGGGTGCAGAGCTAACGCCGGGTTATGTTAGCCCTGGGCTGGATATAGAGATCCAACTCTGTGAGCTAGTGTGGCTGCAGCAGCACGAGTGAGGTCATCACTCACCGAAGTGAGCACCATCACCAGCCAGAGCGGCCAGGCAGGGATGTGTGTGTGTTTGTGTGTCAGTGTGTGCAGGGCTGATAGGGTTGTGGAGGATGGGTGGAGGGGGCAAATGTTTGCCATGTGCTGCACTGTGCTATTTCAGGCCTGAGAGTTTAGCTTGGCTCTCGAAAGGGTAGTTAAACACAGAAGACCCCTAGCTTTCAACTTGTACCAAAGACAAGTATGTGTGTGTGTGTGTGTGTGTGCCTGTGCATGTTTGGCATACATACTTATTTCAAGTGTAGTAAAATGTTGTGCATGTACAGTACGTTATGCGTGTGTGTGTTTGTTCATGTGCGGGTGTGTGACTGAGTGAGAGTCTGCTCCTTTGAGGTCATAGCTTTCTCGTGACAGGGGACTGTTATCCAAGATGTGTGAGATGGAAGGAGCTGGAAGTGTGGAACGCAGAGGAGGGGTGTGGATAGGAGGAGCTGACGGAGAGAAATAGATAGAGGCCGAAAAGAAAGATTGGGACAGCGACAGAGGGAGGGAAGGAGTAAAAAAAAAGTGTTACTCAGCACAAGTGGTGAAGGTCATGCATTCATGTGCCTTGTTCCTGGGTGTGTTCATGTGGCACTGTTATTGTTGTGTGCATGCGTGTATGTGTGCGCTTGTATGTGTCAAGAATGGTATGTGTGCGCTTGCGAGCATGGTTGTCTTACAGTTTTACTGAGACAGTAATGCATGTGGTGTCAGTTGTGCTCCAATGGCAGAGGAATGTTTGTGATAAAGTGGGATGGGTGCTGTGTGTAATTTGCTGTCACTGTGTGGGTTCATCTCTTTTGCGTGTGTGTGTGGGCTTGGACGTGGGCATGTGGAACAGACAGGAACGCAGGTTGTCAGCTCTGTCTGTGGGGGACAGCAAGGGACACAGGTGTCCCCTGGGCCCCCAATGACGTACAAGGCCGCCCCCTGTGGTGGTGGGAATGGTGTGTGAGTTTGTTTGTGTGCGTGTGTTTGTGTGTGTGTGTGTGTGTGGGGGGGGGGGGGGGGTGGGTGGTGAAGTAGAGGTGTGCGACCCCTAGAGAACAGTCACACTGAGGGGATCATTACCTGAAAGTGTGTGTGTGTGTATGTGTTTGAAGATCTGTGTGCGCATGATAAAAGGATGGAGTTGTATGTGGACACATCCACGACCGTAGCTACAAAAGAATCCCTGTGTGGATTGGAGCTCACCGGGTGGATTGTATAGCTAGCTGTTTGTCTGTTCATCCCTCTCACACCCCGGCCCAAGAGACCCACCCTGCACACACAAGCACATGCACACGCAGTATGTGGGCCCTCTGTGGGTCATGTGACCTTCAGATAACCTGTAGGTTGGCCATATTTCAGGTCTTCAAAGGTGAACAGGAAGACAGGGGTTCTTCAGGCAGGATTTGGGGCGGCAGTCACGTAACCATGGCGCTGAGAAAAAAGGGGGGGGGGGGGACTAAGCTGCATCCCCACCTCGTTATCATATTTGCTGTCATGTTTGTTGTTCCCTTGGTCTAGTTCTGCTCTTGATTCTAAATACTGTCTCTGAACAGACAGAGTTATCTGGCACATTCCATATTTTGTGTTGGGGGAGGTGTGTGTGGGGGGGTCAATCAAAGAGACTCTGCTGTTGAGGGTTGATGAGGTTGAATACCAGAGCAGGTCCTCATTAACATGCTAACTACACAGCTCAGAGGGCAGCCCAGGTCAAATAGTCAGACCTCTGAAATTGGAATCTGGCATCGTTGAAAGACAGAGGGAAGACAGGAAAGGGGTATTTGAGTAAGGAATTAAAGGAGTTACTGTACTGGAAGTATGGAATGAACGTATAAATTAACTAATAATAGAAGTAAAGAAGGGAGGTGAGAATGAAGGAAGTAAGATAGGAAGGAATGGAGGTAGGAAGGAGGAAGCAAGTAAGAATGTAATAGAGGGAAGGAGGGAACTCACTGAGTGGAGCAAGTAAGCTCGGAGAGGAGAAGGAACAGGTGGCCACAAAAAAAACAGAATGGGTGCAGTGCATCCTGGGAGCAGGGCTCTGTAGTATTTATGGAGCTTTCGAATAATCTGGGCATGGAGAAAGGGACAGAGAAACAAAGAGGTTGTGTGCGAGGAATTGCATGGAGAAAGAAAGATAGAACACCCCCATGTTTTCTCACACATTGTACATTGATGCTACTGAATGGTTCATTTTGTTCGGAGTCATGCTTATATTCCGATGTCCTTGGAAAACCACAAAGCCTTCTGATATGCTGATTAGCCTGTTTGAATTGAGATTACAACCAAAGTGAGAGATAGCAATTTAGAGAGAGGGTGGAAGAAAGATGGGGGGAGTGAAAGAACAACAAGGTCACAGCGGAAACTAGATAGAAATCTAGCCGAATCACTGCCAGTCGAATGACAACCGACAGAACTGAGAAATGAGATTTACATGAGGAAGGTAAATAAATTCAGATTCTGAGAAAGAAAGAGAGAGAAGGACAGAGGCGACTGCTCGAGAGAGAGACACACAGAGAGAGAGAGAGAGAGAGAGAGAGAGAGAGAGAGAGAGAGAGAGAGGATGAGAAAGGGAGAAAGGGAGCAATGGAGAGATGGAGAGAGGGAGCAATGGAGAGATGGAGAGAGGGAGAGAGGACAACTGGGACAGAGGGAGAGAGAAGGGCAAAGCAGAAGGAGGAGGAGCGAGGGGTGGAGTCAATACCAAGCCCTGCCTATCAGACTGAAGGTGGGCAGGGCTAAAGAAACAGGAAGGTGGAGAAAGCAAGCGTGAGGGGAAGAGAGAGATACAGAAACAGAGGAAGGGGGTGCGTGTGAGAAGCAGAGAGGTAGACAGAGATGAGGAGCCACATTCACTGTGTCTGTGAGGCTGTGTGTGGCAGAACGCTTCTGATTAGGAACCACAGAACAATCAGTGCTGATAGAAAAAGGACCAACAGGACCTAATCTGGTACCCTGGATGACACGCTGGTTCGACAACATTGTGATATTCCACTGCTAGAATTGACCATCATAACCTGGGGCTTCTGGAACGTGATTTGGAACTTGAAATAGAGACACATCGCAGGCTGGTAGGGAAGTCTGAGGACCTTGCCAGCTTCCAGAACCAGACCAGAACCATGTCGGAGCCCAGCGGGAGGGTCCACTCCAAGAAGGCCGGGATCAGAGCTGCTGTGATCCTGATCGGACTTCTGCACAAGTCCAGACGGGCCAAGGAGAGAGAGAGGGAGAAGGAAAGAGAGACGGAGAGAGAGAAAGAGAGAGAACAGTAGGTGAACTTTCCGTGGTCCTGGTGCCTTTGGCTGTGCGCCCAGCACTACCACTCTGCACTGCAGCTCCCAGAGGGGAAGGCTGAAACAGCTGTACTGGCCAGCTTTTTCACATGCCAGTAGCTGGTCGTTTGAATAGTTCAGTGTTGTGACTGTGTACAATGCAATACCTTTTCTTTGACTGGACGATGACCAATGGTTTGAAGTGGATGTACTTGTTTTTCTGTGTATATTTGTGTACCCACACCCTGTGTGTGTCTGACACCCGTGTATCTGGGTCAGTGGAACTGACTGGAGAGAAAGAGAATTGTGAAAGGTAGATGTGTCTTACGTATGTGGCAGACAGAGAGAGAGAGAGTGTGTGAGAGAGAAATGAAAGTTTAAATAAAAGAGAGAATGAGAGACACAGGTTAGAGAATAAGAGAAAGAGAGAGTGATAAGAGTCAATGTGAACAAGAGAATAAGAGAGAGATGTATAGAGAGCGATAGAGGTACAGTAGTGGGAGGGAGTGGAGGTAACTAGAGAGTGACAGTCCGAGCTTTTTCTCTGTACATCTAGCTTGAGTCAGTCCACTCAGGGCTAAACATATGGTTATGTTTGCTGGTTCATTGGCCTGGAAAAAAGTACACAGTGAAAACACAGTAGTACCTCACACTAAACACACTCTTGATGAAATCACTGAAGACCAAAATAATTGTCTCAATACTGTCAGCACACAAAGTGGGCAACATATTTTATGAAAGTACCAAGTATAACCTGTTTGTGTGTCGGTTTGTTTTATGTATGAAGGCAATTGCACAGCACAGTGAGAAAGAAAAAACTGAAAGAGTTTCAGACACCCTCAGGGCTTCCTCTCTCTCTCTCTCTCTCTCTCTCTCTCTCTCTCTCTCTCTCTCTCTCTCTCTCTCTCTCTCTCTCTCTCTCCCCCTCTCTCTATCTCTCTTTCTGTCTGTTGATAAAGGCAAAACAACTTGTTGTATGCACACTCACATACAGTATGTGTATTTGTGTGTGGACGTGTTTGAGTAAATGCATTTATCTGCCTTGGTGTGTTTGCGCATGCAAGTGTGCGTGTGTGTGTGTGCATGTGTGTGTGCCTGTGTGGAAGTGTTTGATTGGCCTACTCCTTCCCTGAGGAGCACCTGAAGCCTCTCCTAGGCAGCGAGGGGCTTTAATTCCAGTCTAACTAGAGTTGAGGACTCTTGATCAACTCTAAAACCCTGATTAGACTCCCCTACTGGTCTCTGATTAGCATTAACCACACTCATCCCTGCTCCAGCACTCCCCCACAGACACAAGTGTGTATGCATTTGTGGAAATGTGGATGTGTGTTTTTGTGGCAGTGTTTTAATGTGTTCTGGTGTGCATATGTTTGCATGAGTGAATGAGAGAGTGAGAGTGCATGTGTGTGTGTGTTTGAACATTTTCTAATCTGACTCTTATCACAAAGTCACCAGGGACCTTCACGGTATCTGAGACAACTCAACTTGCTTCCCCTCACCTCAGTCGTTGCAGGTAGATGTGGAGAGAGAGACTGTATGGTGTGTATGTGCTTGATCATAAAACAGTTTCTGACGGCATGAATCATCAAGCATGATTGTGTCTATTCTGTTGTCTGTCTTTTTTCTCCCCATGTCTTGCTTGTCATCACCCGTTCACCCTCCTTTTCAAGCCATCTCCATTCTCCAACTTCAATTAAAACAACCTCTCTTTATTTTCTTACTCAGCCCTCTTTCCAGTGCCTTTCTCTCTCTTGTGATTCTTTCTTTCTTTCTTCTTTCTCTTTGCGTATTGCTGTCTCCCTTTTTGAAACAGTTGTGATTAGCAGCTGTTTGGGTTTGCAAGGATACTGCCCTGTCAGCACCCCCCCCCCCCCCGCCCACATACACACAGTAAATCATTTTGACTTCCTTAAACGTGTGAGTGTGTTGATTGATCCTTCTGCAGCTCTGAAAGGGTACACGGAGTGACAGCGTGTGTGTGCATGTGTCATTGGTGTGTGTGACTGGACCAGTGATCTGTGCCCGGTAATGGATGAGGTGGCATTGTCTGTCTAACAAGTGCCCTGAGACGTCCCACCAACCACTACACTGCCTGAGCCCTATTTACAGAATATTGCAACCTGGGATTGAGGGGGTATTTTTAGACTGCGCTCATCTTTTCCCTCTCCGTCTCCTTCACCTTCTCTCTCCCTCAATCTCTTTTTCTCTGTAATTATTTATCTTCCTCCCTCATTCTCTCCTTCTCTTTCTGCCCCTCTCTCTCTAGCTCTAGCTCTCTCTCTCTCTCCCTCTCTCTCTCTCTCTCTCTCTCTCTCTCTCTCTCTCTCTCTCTCTCCTGTCCATCTCACTTTCTCTCCTCATCTCTTGGATCATTCATCACTCTCTAAACTCTCTCTCTCTGTCACACGTGGTGTCTGGGCAGACTGACTGGTTCAGAGGTTCAGACATTCTTCGGAATATTACCACATTAGTCTTCATCAAGGCTTAGTTGAGGAAAATGAAAGAATATGAAAACCTTGTCTGGAAGCACAGTCTTTGCTTCCACTGATTCAAGGTGTATCCCACCTTGCCATAAAGGGTTAGAAAGCCTCCTATATTTAACCTGATGCAATTAGTAGAAACTAAAGCTGGGGCCAGAACTGTACAGTCACATGGACACAGAGTTTCCTGGGGGCTCTTTCAATAACAGTGTGTTGGAGGTGAGCCCAGAAAGGGTGAGACCTTTCCTGGTGTTCAGTTACAGAAACACCCCTCTTCGGCCACCTCACTGGGGGCTGGGGGAGAGACGGGGGGAGGGCGGCAGACATCGAAAGCATTTTCCGACTTTGTTTCTTACCTTGCCTCCTGCTTTAAATACCTGCCCTTGGATGGGTCCCTGGACAGATGGAGGTAGAACGGAAAATACTTTGACAATCATACAAGTAATGAGCAAGTAGGAGGGACTGAAGGAAGGAGTGAGGTGAGGTGAGAGAAAGGGAGGATGAGTGTAATGAGAGAGCAGAGCAACAGAAGCCAGCACCACAAAACAGCAGCAACGGACCAGCTCAGCATTACAACAGAGAAATCGAGAACAGAGCAACCCTACAGAGCAGCAGAACAGAGCAGTCGATTGCAGAGCAGTGGAGCAATGGAGCGGAGCAGTGGAGAACTAGACAACAGAACAGAGGAGCGGAACAGACCAGCAGAGGCACGACCAGCATAATCAGTGTGAGGGTGTGATCAGGCATCAACAGGTTCTCCTGTGTGTGCATGTGTGTGTGTGTGTGTGTGTGTGTGTGTCCAGTTGGACCAATGCGAAGGCTTGCCAAGTCATCTGCTGCCCCTGTGGTTCTGTTGGCACACACCAGAACCTTCCATCATCGTCTGTCGGGAGCTGCTGGCACGGCAACACGGATGGAAGGCGTTCTGCTCCTCATTCTACACCATCCTTTTAAAAACAGAAGTCTCCAGGCTCTGTCTGTCTGTATGGCACTATATGAACAGCCTAGTGAAAGCCCTTGCTCAATTGTGTGACTAAACTACCAGTTTATCAAAAGCGATGTAGTTCAAGTAGCTCAGCCCAGGGAGAGAAAGGTGGCAACAAATGAAGTCTCTAGTTTTGTCAGACTTGTCCTTGAGCGTCCCCCAAACCCCTGAACTCTACCTCGACTCCCCATGTCAAGGCAATAACTGACCCTGCTTGTTGAGTGTGTATTGTATGTGTGTTATGGTCTCTCTCTGAAATGAAATTCTCTCCTGCAGTCTATAAGGTCTCCATCTGAAAGCCAGGTCTCTGCTGAAGCTTCGTAACTCTGCAAGAACAAAGCTAAATGAAAGTGTTGACTCAATTTAATCCAAATTGATTGCATATTTGCTTGCCTTGATGTTGCGGTAGTAATTATTTCCAAATGTCATTTGAGAGAGCAATTCCAATTATTCCCTGGCTTATGTGTGTATCTGTGGCAGTGTGTGTGTGTGTGTCAGTGCCTTCATCTGTGTGCCTGGTCATTGATAATGAGAATGTTGGGTTCACTAGCTGGTCAGTCCACCCGACTCCCCTCCCTTCTTCCCCCTGCTGTCTCTTTTGTTCGACTCTCTGTCTCTGTGTGTGTGTGTGTGTGTGTGTGTGTGTATGTGTATATAGCCTGCAGATCTACACACCACAGACGGGGTTTCATAGGAAAAAACAGTCCTGTTGACCCTCTTGATTACCTGACGTGCTTAAGGCCCCTGAAGTCGTGTTATCCTTCCCAGGGTCCCTTTACCAGCTGGCCTACACATCACCCCAGGTTGTCCAGCTAGCTTCAGTAGATGGTCACTCCACTTATCTGGATCTAACAAAAACATAGTTTTTTTTTAAGATTAAGTTAAATACTGTACTTTTTATGGATCCTATGCATATATATATGCATATATAAATATATATATATAAATAATTATTCAGACATTGCTGCCACCATGCAGATGTTCCCCATTGATAACATGAATATAAAAGTAGGCACGGTCTAGAAAATAAGCGATCGACTTCATGCAGACAGCCTGTTACATGAGCTCTAATAGGATCTTACAACCTGGTGTTGTGACACAGACATGGAACATTGAACTCAGTGGGAACACACAGCTTCCATACATTTTCATTAATCTGATTACAGAATACCATGGCTCTGTGTGTGCACATATCCGTATGTGTGTGTACGTGGGTGGGTTCTTCTTGTGTGTGTGTGCTTGTGTGAGTGTGTGTGTGCGTGCATGCATGTGTGTGCTGGTCTGGCTGTGGCCTTTAAGGAGTGACAGGGGGGAAGCTCTCTCTGTTTGCATTTCTGCCTATAGGACAGATCGACATATAATTGATCCAGATCTGTGTCAGGGAGCAGCCATTACCATCAGATATGACAGGGTCTGATGCTGCAAGTCTGTCTGCTGTCACTACAAATAATAATGATTATGATGATGATAGCTGGGGCGGGTCGTGGGAGAGAAGGAGGAAGAGGATCATAGCCATGGGTGTTACAGAATGATGGGGATGACGGCAATGATGGCTGTGTGGAGGAGGATGAGGAGGATGAGGAAGAGGACAACGATGATGTCTTTTTTACTGTGGGACACAATGTGTACAGTAAGGTGCCAGTGGAAGAGCTGCACCCCAGGCCTCTCTCTCTCTCTCTCTCTCTCTCTCTCTCTCTCTCTCTCTCTCTCTCTCTCTCTCTCTCCACAATATCAAAGGCACTGCAACTGAGCTGATGAACTTGCCATGCCGTCAGTGTTGCGGTCCATTTAATACGCAGCCTGTCGAAAGCATTAGAGGCTTGGTTGGAGCTGCGTTTATTTTCACAGTCTTTGAAAGAGGATCACAAACATGATTGAGTTTCGTCAAACAAGATGCTGTATCAGGGCTCAAAATAGAAAGTCACAATTATGATTTAATTGGTTGGAACATCTTTCCCCACCTCCCTCCCTCTATTTATCGACCTCCCCCTTCTCCGCCTTCCGTTCCGTCATTCCCTTCTTCCTCTTCTTCACCTTGCCCTCATGCTATCCTCTGGTTGCCTCCTGGGTGTTCTCAGCAGCGAGATGAGACTTGGGGATGCACCAGGGGAACATGACACAAACACAACTGCAGAGGAGAAGCCATTAGGAATGAATCAACTCTAATTAGAAGTAATAAAGAGGGAGTGAGGGCAGAGGGAGGGGAGGGGAGGGGAGGGAAGGCGAGGCGAGGCGAGGCGAGGCGAGGCGAGGGGAGGGGAGGGGAGGGGAGGGGAGGGGAGGGGAGGGGAGGGGAGGGGAGGGGAGGGGAGGGGAGGGGAGGGGCGTCTGTGTTGATGTTGGAAGTTAGAAACGGTAGATGATGTGGTGATGCCGTGGCACTCCTTTTAGCTTTCTTTTTCTCCACGGCTCCTGTTCCTTCTTTTGGCATGGCCAGGGTCTCTGCCTTTATGTCTGTCTCCAAATCCTGCTGCCTTGGTATAAATGTCAGAGAATATAAATGGGCACCTTTAGAGTGACCTGTTTGACATGAGGAGGATCGGGGATTTGGGAGGAGATAGAAAGGGACACAATTTACTGATGTTCACCATCTCACCTGTGTTGGTGAGGGATGGCTGATGGCCACTGAAACAGTAGACAGGATTTCTTTCTCTTGTTTTCTGTATCAAAGTGTCTGTGTGTGCCTACTCGGACTGTACCGTCCCTTTAAAGGCAGGTCCTGTTCTGTCCCTTCTTTCTGTCGACCTTCTGTGCTTCTCTGTCGGCTCGGTTTTCCTTTGTCATCCTGCATCTCCCTCCCTCTGGCCACCCTCCACCCCTCCACTCCTCCACTCCTCTCTTCCTCCAACTCCTCCCTCTTCCCCCCTCCCCCCATTGCTCTCATGGTGATGCAGACATTGCTTCATTACAATGGGGACAGGCGACAAGGACAACAACACTGCTGTACATCACACACACACACACACACCAGACACACACATACATACATCCACACATGCAGCACCACCCACCCACGGCACTGTGAGACTGTATATATAAGAGAAAGAGAGGGAGAAAAAAAAGAGAGAGTGTGAGTGAGAGAGAGGCAGAGGGGGAGAGTGGAACAGAGAGAGAGGCAGAAAGGCAGAGAGACAGAGACCTGTATGCTCACATCACAGTTGCCAGCCCAAGGGAGAGAGGTCTGAAACAGCTTTCCCACTTTAACAGCAGAAGTGAAAACAGCTAAAGTGCAACAGAAACTAAGTATGAGACAAAGAAATGACTGTAGTTTCCCTGGATTTGTAGTGGTTGCTATGCACTCTTTGGGTGTGTGCAAAGTCAGTATGCCTGTGTTTAGTTAGTGTCCACCCTTGGCCACTCTGAGAATCAGCAGTAATGAAAGACTGGGACAGACAGAGCTCTTTTGTGCGAGTGCTGATTCTGTGGAAAGAATTGCATGGTGAGATGGTGAGTCTGAGGCTTGGGCTAGGGCTGGGCTAAGGCAAGGACTGGACCTGGGGCAGAAGTAGAGGCAGAGGTAGAGGCAGATGTAGAGGCTGTGGAGGATCTACGTAGATTGATTAGGAGGAAACTGTTTGAGGGATGTGTTTGAAGTGAAAGGTTGCATGTTACAAAGACAGCAGTATCCAGATGTTGGTCAGGACATGTGTCATTTCCTCTGTAAATGGGTCGTTCACAATTAAATTTTATACCTTGGAAATTTTCTAATTTTAAGAAATTGTCGACTCGTTTGTTCCACAGTTCAAAACATTTCCACACACTGTACACTAAACATGCAGATGCATGTTCCTATTCTTATAATAGAAGAAACTTTTTAAATAACATATTGTTTCTTTTTCCTGACCTGTCTTGCAAAGGTGTCACAATTTTTCTCAGAATAGAGAGAGAGGTCAGTTTAAATCTGAGTATGTTCATACATTCATGGGCAGGCTTTTAAAAGTGGTGGTGCTAATTGATTGTTGGGAATGATGAGAACAATAGTGGGATAATGTATGAAATTGACTTCAAAAACAGCAAATACCCCTTTTTCTTGGTGGCTTTTGGGGGAAATAACATTTTCAGAAAATTGCCAGCCATATACACAAAGACAGCGTATGTTGGTGTGTATCTACTGCGACATCTTCAACTCCGTGAATTCACTCCAAGTGGTGAAGGCACAGCTAGATAACATGTGGCCCAACCTCTCCTGAAATCACAGTCTTTCCATGCTTCCTCTGGGACTGAAACACACACACACACACACTTTTGTGGAGCTGGCAAGTGCCACGAGCCCACTGGACATTATCTGTCTGTTAAATAGCGCAGAGTGACTCACTAGTGTCTGCGTCTGAGATCCGAGAGATGTGCTGCTGACACCTGTCCTCAGAGGCACTGAAAGCCATCACACACCTCACCGCTTCTCCCACACCTGGCTGGCTGAGGCAGCTCTCATCCAGGCTTCACCCTGCAGCCTACACCCTCCCCCTCAATGTCTGGACCTGCGGTATACTTCATCATCATTTTCCTCATCTTCATCTTCCTGTCTGCTTTTGTCTCCACAGGAAGCAGGAACTCCTGACCATTTCCAATGTCCCCCTGGGAGACTGCCCCCCCTCTCCCCCCCGCACCGCCCCACCATCTATGAAGGTAGGAAACAATTCACATAGGCTTGTCTACAAATGCACGCACCCACACACACACGCACAAACACACACACACCGCTCTGTGAGCCAACCAAGGATAAACTGATGAAGAGAATTACGTCACCCTGCTGAAAATGATGGAGATGGGTTACATTTATGGAACTATCTAATTGAAAAGTGAATGTCTCAATTATTCCTTATATTATACTCTAAGTTGTATTATGGGAAATGTGATGCTAAGCTCTGACTGAGTAAAAACAATAGAGGTGTGAAACGTTGGTTTTAGCAAAGGAAGATAGGGAAGTACCACTCTAAGGAATGCAGAGGCCTAGCCGTAAATTAGAACGTACACATAAGGCCAAGCTGCAGGAAAACTCCTCCAAACCAAGATAAGTGTGCACCCAACACGAGCCTGGACATGGTCAGATTTATGCAAGGACAGAGATGCCAACGTGACCCAGCTTCTGTAATCAGAAACCCTAGTATAGGGGCCAATTGGGTGACAAAGCGTAGAAATGGTCATCAACAGAAAGGTACCAATAATGTGAGGATGCATAATGTATCTGTGACCAACTGTATTGTACCAATAGCAAAAAATGACACAAATAATAGGCAGAAAATACAGTATAAAAGGGACTGTCCGGAGAGAAACGGACAGTCTGCTCTTGGGAGCTTACTCACTTGGATACCTTTTTTACCCTGTGTTGGAATAAACCTTTGCATCAATACTCTGAGTTTCAGTGCATCTGTTGGGACTTAGCCTGATTTTTGACTGGTTTGGACTTAGAATAATTTTCAACGTTGGGACTTAGCCTGATTTTTGACGGGTCAACACTTAGAATAATTTTCATCGTTTGGACTTAGTTTATTTCTCACTTGTCTACACTTGGAATAATTTTCAACCTTTGGACTTAGTTTATTTTTGACCTGTACGGACTTAGGATTTTCCACACTTAGACACTCTGATTTATTTTCACTATACACGGGAACTGGAATAATTATTTACGACAAAACCACACTGAAAGGCCCCTAATCACACAACTGTATGACATCCTGCCTCAAAGTCAATAAAGACCCTCATAGGGAATTGTTCAGAACAAGGACTCTAACTTAAAGATACTTTAAAGACACAAGTTTCACTGCAAGTCATAGTACATACAGTACATCCATATGCATGTTTCTTTATGCCAACATTACATGACAGCATTAAAACCAACAAGGATGAGGATCTACTTTCAGTCTGACCTCAGGCTTCAGTGGTCCTAACCCTCTGTGAGTCTTTGATGCTGGGGCTTGAACTTTGCTGCTGTTTCATAGAAATTCTACTGCTACTGGGAAGTTCACTTCATCAACAAAAAGAAGAGAACACTGGAAAAAAAAAATCTTTAAGGAGTGCTCTTTTCTCAGAACAAAGGTTCTGTTGAACAAACATCTAAAGTATTTGCAATGTTATTATGTTGTGGTAAAAACAGAGGTGGGGATGTGCTGAGAGATGCCCTGAATGGTTGACATATGAGAGCAATTCTTGGTGATGGAAGGAAGGAGGCAGTACGGCAGTCACCTTCAAGCACCCTTCTCTAGCCTCATTGAAGCTGGAACAATTTGAGGTGGGCTTAGGAGAGGAGGAGTAAAGATGGAGGAAGACGAGGTGAAAGCACGACAAGCAAAGAAATAAATAATTCTGGGTCAGAAAGCGAGCGGGAGAGAGACGTGGGAAGATGGAGGCAGAAAGAATCAGAGAAAGAACATGTTGCCGTGTGTGTAGGTGTACAGTAGGTGTGCCTGAGTGCCAAAGAGACATTTAGACAGAGCAAGACAGAATGCACGGCAGGGAGGTCTGAAGGTGAGGGTTATTCCGGGTAGTTATCATCTACAAAATTGACACTTTCCCAGTGTGAGGGTAAAAAGTGGATGTCACCTGACAAAGTTGTTGAACAAGATAAGTGAGTTTAGCTGTTGTATCATCTTCTGATGATGGAATATTTGTTGAGCAATAACATGCTGATCAAGTTTCATCAGCTAATAGACCACCGTTCAGTCAACAGTCAGCTTTAGAAAGGCCACAACATGCCCCAGTGTGTGCCAGCCTGGCCAGTAAGCCAGCAGTGAGTCAGTAGTTTTTAGCATCACAGTGTCTCCAGTAGTCAGCCCGGTTAAACGTTACCCTCAGATTTGCTCCGCTGACCCAACCTCAGCTGGATACATATGCATCTGTCTGTATTGATTTGTTTATCCCCCAGCATCCACACATCCGATTTTGCTCCAGATTGAGTCGACCAGCTGAGAATATTGTCTGTCTTCGGTGAACAGTGGTCAATGGCAGGTTTCTTGAAAAACGGTCAAACAATGCCAACCCCTCAGGGGTCCTGCTTTAATATTCCAGTGTCCTGGTGCCAGCCTGGCCTGCCAGACTACCACCTTTCTCATGGGCACCTACCGACAGTCACACTTAGCCTACGTGCCTGTGTCCGCTGACATACCTGGGGAAACCAGGGCAGCTATTGACACTGTATGACTATGTTTAGCTTGTGTTCTGCTCCTCTCTCTCACCAACCGTCTCTGGAGAAGGGGATCCCTCTCTGAATTGCTCCTCCAAAGGTTTCTTCCATTTTTTCTCCTGTTGGGAGTTTTTCGGGGAGTTTTTCCTTGTCTTCCTTGAGGGTTTAGGTTGGTTGAAGGGCAGTTCTATGGCGTATGTGAAGCCCTCTGTGACATGCTTGCATGTAAAAAGGGCTATACAAATACATTTGATTTGATTTTATTTGTACACATAACAGCGTTCCACTTGGGATGCCCATTCCATTAGCACCTGAGTCAGGTGCCAAGCACAACTATAACATGACAGGGTGTGTGTGTGTACTTGTTTATGTGTGTGTGTGTACTTGTTTACGTGTGTGTGTCTCATGCTGCGGGTAACCACTTTCCAAATCAGTCTCTTTCCGAATTCTTTTGTTTTAAGCTTTAAAGGGAGGTTATTAACATTTTGGCACAGATTCCACCTTTGTTTTTGTTTTTACAAATCCTTCTCTACAGTGGCTGGGACCCTGAATCCCCAAATAATATAAATAATATATTGCAATATGAATCATGTAAGGAACATTGACAATGAATGAAAGCATAAACCAATTTGTAGACTCTAATAACACAGTAATAGCCTTGAGAAGAAATGCGTATATGAGCCTAAACATTAAAACAGTCGAAGACAATCAACCGACAGAACCACAGAATAACCCTTACCAGTATTACTATTGATATAATCAGGCAGGCCCAATCGGAGTGGGAATCACGGGCTCAGGTCTTGTCCATGCCATCCATAATGCATGTTTGGACCATTTTAATTGCATTTATGAAAACAATTTTCACCAAACACTTAAAAGCTTCAAAAAAGACTCCCAGACAGCCATGTCAACAGAGTGAGACGCTCCCTCCCAGAAGCTAGGGAGAAAGTGATATGAGCCTGTGTAGGAGTGTTTGGGAGTGTGCATGGGTGTGGGTATAGACACACAGAAAGGACCTGTTCCACTTTAAGACATGGTCCAGCTAACACCCGGACTTGTCTGTCCTGTTTGAGCTCAGAATGACAGAGGATAGAGAGAGAAGGAAGGGAACACCAGAATAGTTTCAAGTCTTCACATTTGAATAAGCAAGGGAGGAGTGGAGGTGAGTTGGGAAACAGTTTGTTGATTGTCAGACAATAATGTTTTACTTGTGTGAGTGAGTGAGTGAGTGTGTGTATATGTGTGAGTAGTGTGTGTGCTAAGTGTGTGTGTGTTCATGCATACTGTACACTGCAGGTGCCAGATTAGTATAGTGCATGACGTTTTACAAACAGTCACTTTTATCTTCTAATCACCAAAGAGAGCTAGAGACCCTCCTCCCACCCCCACACCCAGACGGGGCTTTGCTTTGACCAGAGTAGGACTAACCAATTCAGGCAGGAGATCAGGCTGACCTGGCCTCTTAGTTGCCCAGTGGTTCCACCTCTAGTCAGCCAGGATCATACTGATAACATCTCAGGTTCCATCCTACCTCTCTCTTTCTCCTGGTCGCACCATAAATGCTAGACTTTATTGTGTTATTTTACTGCCTATTGTCGATAACATTGATTTAAGTACTAACTACGTTAACGATTTTGCTAAGGGCCTTTCTCTGCAGTGGTGCTCTGTAATAGACGATTATCTCTGTGTGTGGTGTGTGAGATGGTTTAAGTGTAGCTGATAAGGACCGCTAGACTGTTTTGATCCTCCATGCAGGCTCTTTAAAGTGTGTGTGGTGGTGCAGTGGCACGTGTGTGTGTCAGACGGTGGATGTCATCATTGTGGAGGAGGAAGGGGGGGTTCAATTCTCCCAGCGCCGCCCTCCTGTAATCTGACTTGGCCATGGGCGGACGCGGCGTGTTGCCGTGGGAGATAAGAGAGATGTTGTTGCTGAACTGAGCTCTAGAGAGAGAGAGGGAGAGAGAGAGAGAGAGAGAGAGAGAGAGAGAGAGAGAGAGAGAGAGAGAGAGAGCGAGGCAGGGAGGCAGGGGGGAAGAAAGAGAAATACAAGAGAGAGAAAGGGAGAAGTAAAGAGGCAGCGAGACGAGGTGGAGAAGAAGAGAGGGAGTTTGTGAGAGGGAGCGAACGAGGCGGAGGGAGAAAAAAAACGAACCGCTTTGAAAGAACAGAGGGCAGAGAGATGTGTGGCCAAGGGTGAGTAGAGTGAAAGGAGGAAAGAGAGAGAAAAAATAGAAAGAAAACCGATAGACAGTGACAGCAGGATGCTTCATCTGGGCTCTATGACCTTGTTCCTGTAACTGAGGCCTGTGCTCCACAGGGTGTCAGTTAGATTGGTGCCTAATTGATAGAACTACACAAACCCCCTTCAGCTTCCAGGCCTTTTAACCCCCCAACAAGACCCCCCCTTGCCACCCCCTACCACCACCCCTCCCCACGTCAGTGACCTCAGAGGATCCCTGCCTGCTGCGAAGGCAGGCAGGCAAAACGGAAGGACAAGGCTCACTGACTGACTTTGAGACAGCTAGCAAACTAGGCTGGCACACATCAGGCAGTCTGTGTGTGTGTGTGTGTGCATGTGTGTCTGTGCAGCTTTATTTACTCTGCTGGACTACTTCTGTATGTGATATTAGAACCTGCCCGGGGTAGGTTAAATATTAACATCTGTCATAACTCAAAACACACACACACACACAGCCAACTGTGGGAGCTTCCCTGTTACCTCACAAGTGAGTCCTGAGGACACATACTACAGCCATTTTACTGCTTTAAAATGTGTTATGCTAACCTTAGGAGTAAGTGTGAGTCTGTGTGAAGGTAAGCCTGTATGACTGTTTGGGACCTTTCTGATGCTTGCTCTTGTTGAGGTTGGACTGTTGGACTGATGATCAGGAGTTGCAGTGACTGTAATCATGTGGTTTTACTGGCTGTATCAATCGTTGATCAGTTCCTGTGGCAATATGACGGCTGGTTATAACTTGACACGTCCAAAACTAAGTCTGCAATAGTTGTGGCTGATAATAGACAAGATTAAATAACTGTATAAACCTGTTCTGAATGATTTGTTTCCTGTTTAAGGACAGATTGGTTTTGAAACTTTGTATATGAAATGAATTTGTATTGAAGACTTGTTAATATGCTACGGTCAACATAATAATGCTAATTCACATTAGTAGTATTATTAGTAGCTTTGACCTGACTTCTCGTGTATCAAGTCAATAATGACAGAAGCTTTAATTACATTTGTACAAATGATACATGCAGTACTCTAATACAGACCATATCCGATATATACTGTACGTATACTAAAAAGTCAGTCAACCTTGCAGTTTGATCGCAGAACACATAAAGGACATGCACATACAGTGAAATAGCTTTGCAACATGTCAGCTGAATGTTCACAATGCAAAAAGTGCTTCCTCCTTTATTTCATCAGTTTTTCCCTGTGTCATCTCATGGCACTCCTGCATAGCCCCTTAGTCATCCTGGTTAGCCTGACAAGTCAAACCCTCGACAAACAGGAAAGATGTTTTTGTGCCAGGACCCAAATGCCAACACCTTTTTTATGTGGTGTGTGATGCTGGGTTGTGTGGCTTTAAGGAAGTGTTGGTTATCTGTGTGTTTGTGTGAGTGTGTGAGGGGAGTGTAACCCTTTCTGGCCTCCCCCAAGGTTATGGAGATATATGAGTTTACTGCCTGCCCTCACACCCTGGCTAGAAACTCTGCTGGCTACACTGGACTCTCGTCCACTTAACTTTACCAAATGCCTGACTGCTAACCCAAAACCAATAGCTTAGACTTGTATACAGTATGAACGCCAAATTATTATTTTGTATCGTTTAGTGAAAGATTTGTAATGATGTCTCATGTCCTCTATTCTTCTTGATTTCAGTCTGCAGAGTTCTTCGACATGTTGGAGAGGATGCAGGTAAGAAAGCGCCTTTCACTTCTGTTGGTTACTCCCTTTCTTTCTTCCTCTTTTTCTCTCTGTCACTCTCTTTTCCTTCCGTCTTTCACGTTGACCTCTCTGTCTGTCACTTCCTCACTATTCCCCTTCTCTCACCTCTTCTCTTTAACTCTCTCAACCTCTCCATCACTCATTGGTTGTCTAGCAGGGCCATGTGAAAGTGGGCTCAGGTCAGAATCAGCAGGGACTCGATGTTTTGCTGTAGGCCTTTCCAAGCTGCAGAATGCACGCTATCAAGCTGAGTCTTCAGGGTAATGTCTGAGGCTCTGACTGGATGATGTGCGGGCTGGGCAGAGGCTCATTCGGAACTGTGTAGAGATGTCCTTGGTGAACCTGCTTCAGAGGAACCATTGATCTGGCCTGTCCTAACCGGTTCTGAGTTCTGCCCTGTACTGTGGGGGCCGTAGGGGCCTGGACTCTATGTGGATGGATAGGTGGAGAGAGATGAAGGGAGAGCGGGGCGGTGCTGAGAGGAGAGAAAGAGGAGAGAGGAGGTGGGTCGAAGATGACTGATTGAGGCTAACAAAAGAGATTTTTTTAGAGAGTGATCGGACTGAACAACAGATCAATAGAACCTGATGGTAGCTGTGAGAGAGAACACTCCACACACACACACCAATGCACACACACAGACACACAGACACACACAGGCAGACAGACACATGAACGCACACACACACGATCTAGAGTGGCTGATCAGATAGTTGGTCTCAGAGGAAATCGAAGAGGGGTGCATTAAGTCAGGGAGTAGTTCAAACCAGAAATACTATAAGGCCTCCTGTTGATTAACAGCTGTTTCCTCTGACACACACAAAGACACACACACAAACACTTAAACACACACAACTAACCAAACTAGATTGGATCACACTATAAGGCAACCAACCACATAACTGTGTTGAATTCAGGTCTGCAATAAACAACAAAACCCTATTAAATGGTGAAAAGCTTAAGAGAGTTGGTAGTAAGTGTGTGTTTTTCTATATACTGCATATGTATGTGTTTATCAGGTCTTCAAATTCTGTCAGACCTCCACACCTCCGGCTCACTTACTTTGTAGTAATCCCTGCTGGTTTTTCCACTTGGAGGATAATTGTGCAATTCAGGATGTGTCAATGGAAATGGCAAGGTCCGTGAAAACGTAAACATTGCATTGTACTGAGCAAACAGCCTTCATGCTTTCCAATAAGATTATTTATCCAATTGTTTTTTGGCCACCAGTCTTTGAAGAGAAAATCTTTCTGATAGCTAAGATAGTAGATGTGCTTTTTGACCCTTGTCCTCTTTCATCTTCACGCTGCACTTGCGACCTCACCAGGTCTCCAAACCTGAGGAGACTAAAGGAAGCTCGCAGAAACACAAGGTTGGAAATGTATACTGAACCACTGACACGCACGAACACTCACAAACACACCCCCACACACATGCAAACACACGTTCCAACACCCATGCACACCCACACTCACAAGCAAACATGCACACATATTAGCTGTACAATGTAGGCCGCCATGTTCCGGAATGCCCCATTGTGATTGTGTTCCCATGTACCTTGCTTATGGATTTGTATTTTCTACCTTTTGTTCACTGCTGGTTGTACTGAGCTGTCATCCTCTGGTGTATGGACAACTTTACTCTTTATACAGCTATTATCAAGTCCACTTTTCCGAATTGGTCCATTTGCAGTAGTAGATTTTTGATAGTGCTAAAAGAAGACTGGCCCTGCCTGCCTCTACAATGGTTCCCACTTACTTAACATGACCTTTCTCCAAATGAAACATGTTGAATCTGAGGTAGCAAAAGTGTGTTCTTTTTGTCCTCAAATGAGGTCGCTGTCCTTCCTTCTGGCGGAAATAGTGGCATGTACACCCCAAGACAGAATACCAAGTAGACCACGTAACACTGGACTCTCCTCTACTGCTGTACTGTCTCCATTCAACATGGACATGCAGCATTTAGGCTATAGTGATACATTCCTTTGTAGGGTCAGAATGCTAAACAGCTTCTGGGCTAAAAACAGTTAATACATTAGCTGTCGTTTCATCGCTGACATCATCAAAGGATGACAGTCTCACTCATGTGGTTCAAATGAACCTACGTCTCCTTGCGTGGCATCGTTGGCAGGTGCGATTGTGTTTTGCCCCTTCTTCTTGTGTTTATCGATGCTTGCAGCTGTTCTGTGACTACCCTATTTCTACTCCATTCTGCACTGTTGAGTCATTGTTCATGCAGCGCGTTGTTGATATGTGAGAGATCACAAAATGCTGTGTGTGTTTGCTTTTCTCTTCCTCTTTAACAGGATGATTACATCCCATACCCAAGAATAGAAGACGTGAGTCAGCAACTCTGTACTACACACACACACACACATGTACACACACATGTACACACACACACACGTACACACACACACAGGGCCGGTCCTTCCTGTAGGCGACATAGGCAGCCGCCTAGGGCGGCATGAAGAGGGGGGCGGCATTTTCCGAAGTGCATCCATTACCTAATTAACCCTCCTGCACTACCAGCAAAGGGCACCAACCGCGCCACGTCATATGTCCGTGATGTGGTGGGGGGGGGGTACCCCCCGGGGGGGGGGGCACCCCGATTTGTGCTCCAGGGGGGGTTGCGTGCTGGTGCTCAGCTGTATTGATCTCTCTCTACAATGCACACCAACTAACACTTCAATGGTGCAATTACGTTTTTCCTACTGTTGATGGATTGCGTATTTGACTACTTCTAAGTCTTCTCTCGTATGACTACAGTAAATCACTCCCCACTCCCCAGGTCCTTGAGAAGGGGGGGCCGTACCCTCAGGTGATCCTTCCCCAGTTCGGGGGCTACTGGATTGAGGATGCCGAGGCCGCTGCGGGCACCCCCACCTCGTCAGAGAGCAGCTTCTGTGAGGACGACGACGGGGGGGGCATGAGTCCTGGGGGGGGCTTCGGCTTCCGCCTGGAGTGTAACAGCACAGCCAGGGCTTTCCGCAAACATTTCCTTGGCAGGGTGAGTGAGGACAGTGGGGGTGGGGGGTGGGTGGAGGGGGGTCTGTCTGTATGTGTGTGTGTTGGTGTTCCAAAGTGGTCCACACTGTATTTTCTCATTACTCAGTTAATGTCTCCATTTACTGTTTTCTCCTCAAGGACAGTATATTTCATGTTCTCTCTAATGTTATAAATAAAAAAATACACTATAAAGAAGTGAGCTGACCTTGTTAAAAGGGTAATGGTCTAATACAGTGCATGCATGCATTTGGGACTCATTGTTCATACTTAACATTTCATGACAAAATGAAAACAGTCGAGTTGCTTTTCCCCACTGTAGCATTAACGCCATCTCATCTCCCACTCTGTCCTTCACAGGAGCATATTAACTACTACTGTACAGGCAGCAGCCTGGGGAATCTGATCATGTCCTTGAAGCATGAGGAGGCTGAAGGACAGGAGTTCCTACGCATCATTCTCAGGTACAGCCAGGATGGGGGGTCAGAGGTCAGGCATTTGTGCTCAGACATTATTGGTTATGTAGAGAGGGGAAAATGAGGCAAACTTGGGGTCACAGCTTCACCCCAGGACAGACAGTGATTAGTCAGTACAGACTCATACCCTCCCCAAACACACACACACACACACAACATTAGCTCACACCCTCCCAAACATCTTTTTCTCCTACCAGACTGTAGAGAGGATTCTAGGTGTGAGTCTGAATGGTGCCGAGGTCTGTGTGTTCCCCCTCAGGTCCCGGACCAAAACCCACCATGACCGGATCTCTTTGGCCGGGCTCAGCCAGCTCCCTAGCGTCCCCCAGATTGCCAAGGTCAGTCTCACTCACCACGGCTCAGAGTCCTCCAGTGGCGTCAGTCACCTGGATTCACATCTCTCCATCCCTCTGTCCCTTTCAGCTGCTGTGTGATGACGTCACAGGACTGAAGTTTAATCCTGCCCTCTACCCCCGGGTAAGACCTTTCCTCTACCAAAGGCACAGTGACCATATTGGGTAGGGCAGCATGTTAGGTTGGCTGTACTGGTTATTACTGTAACTGTGTACATGTTAAGTTGACAGCCCAGGTTAGTGACTGCAGAGACAGACCCAACTCAGGTCTCCATCTGTGTTTGTGTGCGTGGCGTGGTGTGCGAGCGTGAGTATGAGCGTGTAGAACAAGTGTGTTAGCCCTGTGCTGTGCTGCTTGTCGTGCAGCTGCTTTTGTGAGTCTGTTTGTGAGCCTGAGGGGCAGTAAAAGCCATCTGTTACCAGGCTGATCTTGAGGCGGCGACAATCTGCTCTCTGTCTCGCTCAGCCGACTGACTCCAAAATGGTCCCAAAAATGGTTCCCAGCCTAACCCTAACCTTAACCCTAACCCTAACCTCCCTCAGGGCAACCTGTCTCTCTATCTTTCTGTGCACTGGAATATTGGTCTTTAGATTAGACTGGAACTCTAATGCTGTAACACGCACTGTTAAAAACGATAAAAGAAAGGGCTGAAGGGTGAACTCTGACCGCTCCCACTGGCTGTGCTGATGCAGGGTTCCCAGCTTGTAGTGGCCTACGACGAGCACGAGGTGAACAATACCTTCAAGTTTGGCGTAATCTACCAGAAGTTCGGACAGGTGAGCTGGTTACACATCTTTTTTTTTGGGGGGGGGGGGGGTGGTGGTCTGATTTCTTCCTCGAACTCGACACGATATATGTGATTCCTCCCTCCTTTTTCTCTCTCTCTCTCTCTCTCTCTCTCTCTCTCTCTCTCCCTCTCCCTCTCCCTCTCCCTCTCCCTCTCCCTCTCCCTCTATATCTCTCTCTTTCTCTCCCTCCCGGTTGTCATCCCTCTCCTCCAGACGTCGGAGGAGGAGTTGTTTGGGAACAGCGAGGAGACTCCAGCCTTCAGAGAGTTCCTTAGTGTTCTTGGAGACAACATCGAGTTGCACGATTTCAAAGGGTGAGATGCAGGGATTGACCTACAACCAGAAAGACCAAAGTGACCAGACTAACCATATGGACCAACCAGACAGACCAGATCAACCGACAGACTGATAGGCCGACACAACGCCAGACAGACAAACGTAGGCTCCTCCCACAGGTGTGTAACACGGTCCGTCCGTCCGTCCCCCCACCCCCCCCCCCCCCAGGTTCCGAGGTGGTCTGGACGTGTCTCACGGCCAGACGGGTTCAGAGTCCGTCTACACGGTGTTCCGTCAGAGAGAGATCATGTTCCACGTCTCAACCAAGCTACCCTTCACCGAAGGGGACATACAGCAGGTACAAAATGTTACTGAACACATGAGGGCCTTCTAGGAAAGGTCTTCTGGGTCATAATGGTTCTGGTAAAGGCCTTCAGTAAATCATATACTAACGTATATGATTTATATATTTATATGAACGTATATATCGTAATACTAACTGTCCTTCCCAGCTCTGTTGTAAAGTCCTCTCTCCAGCATTGCACATGCAATATCTATGCTATATTTCACCATGGGCCAAGTATTTGGTCATGGACTAAGGTTGTACTCTATAATTAGACTACCCAGTTGTCCAAGGCATATTCAAGGAAGGTCAAATAACTAACTGTGTTGGCCGGGTTACGTTCTTCTTCTGCAGCTCCAAAGGAAGAGGCACATAGGAAATGACATTGTGGCGGCCGTCTTCCAGGAAGAGGCCACGCCCTTTGTGCCGGACACGATCGCCTCCAACTTCCTGCATGCATATGTGCTGGTTCAGGCAGAAAACCCCTGCACAGAACATACAACCTACAAGGTAGGCAGACATCCCACAGAACACAACATCTACGAGGTAGGGAGAGAACCCATAGAACACGCCACCTGTGTGGTAGTGTGTGAACCCACATAGAACCCACATAGAACCCACCTCCTACATGGTCGGGAAAAAAACATATCAAACAAACCTTCAGATCTTCAATGTAGCAGGAGAACCCATGTCACACACCCTGCAGGTAAGAAATTGAAGCCATAAAACACGAAATACCCTTGTACATGACTACTGATGCTGCTGTGGATGGGCCTGTCAGCTACTGTTATGCAGAAGCTAAGTAACAGGACTGCTGTGTTGGCAGGTGTCTGTTACAGCGAGGGAGGACGTTCCTACTTTTGGCCCACCTCTCCCCAACCCAGCAGTTTTCAAGAAGGTGAGAGAGAGAGAAATATATGAGATAGAGAGAGAGAGAGAGGGGGGGGGGGGTAAAAGAAAGATTTTTGAGTTTTTTTCACTGTGAAAGTTAAATGACAAAACTGACTTCAGTATGGGGTTGATGAATGTCCCCTTTTTCCTCACCTCCTCCCCCACCTCCTCCCCCACCCCCAGGGCCCTGAGTTCCGCGACTTCCTGCTGACAAAGCTGATCAATGCTGAGAACGCCTGCTACAAGTCTGACAAGTTCGCCAAGCTGGAGGTCAGAGCCGCAGACAGACAGTCAGACAGGCAGACAGGCAGACAGGCAGACAGGCAGACGGACACTGTCAGACACTATAACCGTATGATACGTAACGTAACCATGGTTCCAATGGTGGTGGTGTGCTGTGTGTGTGTGTGTGTGTGTGTATGCAGGGACGAACACGAGCTGCATTGCTGGATAACCTGCATGACGAGTTGCACAGACAAACCCAGGCTACTCTGGGGCTGGGCCAGGCGGGGGAAGAGGACAGGTTGGAGAACGGAGGACACGGGGGACTGCTGGAGTCCTTCAAGGTGAAGCTCAACCTTTGTCTCATACTCTGGATCTACCCTAACCTAACCCCTCTACCCTCTCATAACCCCTCTCCCCTCTCATAACCTCTCTACCCTCACATAACCTCTCTACCCTCACCCGAACCCCTTGAAACCCACCTAACCCCCACCAGACCCCCAATGTCGTTCTCTACAGGTGTCCACTTTACATCCAACCCTCTATCTTACTCTCTTTCTATTTCTCCCTCCCTCTTTCCCTCTGTATCTCTTTCTGTCTTTCTCTACACAACCCACATCCCTCTTATCCACAGTTGTTGTATTCCTGGGGAGTGACTGAGGGATGTTAATGGTCTCTGTCAGACCATCTGGTATTTACTGTCTCATTGTTCACAGGCAATGTTGCTGCACAGCACTCATTTAGCCACTGGAGGCGCTGTTCTCATGGCCACCACTGCAATCACTATTTATTATTTTTCTCAGTCACTGTAGAATGTAGATGCAACACAAAGCATATTCTGTACACATTAAAACAATAATGCACTTTCCACACTGATGTTGGTGTTTTGTTTCATGAGTGAATGTGGAAAATCTCAGTTTGTCTGTCCAGTTTTGACTAAAACCACGATCTGTATCTAGTATAAGTAAATAGAATGAACACGTATGTCATGAAATGGTATAGTATATACAGTAATTAGCAACACAAGTAACTTTGAATATGATTCCCGGCTGGTTGTCATGCTGAATACTACACTGAACCCTTGCTTCACTTCGGTTGGACAATAGCTCTCTCTGCTGGCAGTCAAGTGACAAAGCATTTTTGCAACAAAAACACCATGAAGATGACTATCACTGCACAACCAGGGGGGGGGGGCAACAACCTCTCCTCTAATGGACAACTTGAATAACTTTAATCATATACACTGTCAACAAGTGTACGCCAACAAACTCTGCTGTCTACACTCTCATCTCTGCCCTGCTTTCCCCTCTTGTAGAGGGCCATGCGCGTGAGGAGCCACTCCATGGAGACCATGGTGGGCTCCCATCGTCACCGTAGCCCCGGAGGGGGGGGTCCCAGCCAGCCTCAGTGGAGGGGGGCTCCCACAAAGCTCCAGCGAGTGCACCAAGAGCACCTTCACGGTCAGTCAGGTGGGAGGGCTGGTGTTTGTGTGGTTGTGTGTATGAGTGTGTGGTATTCTGTGTGTATGTGTGATTGGGTTTGTGAGTCAGTTTGTTTGAGCGCGTGTCCCTGTGTTGTATCTTGGTCTGTGTAGAGCGTGTGTGTATGCGTGTGTAAGTGTGACTGCAGAGCAGTGCGAAGGTCTTAATAATGTCATGACTGGCGGTTCTGTCAGGATGGTTTGATAGCAGTGTTGTAGCATTACCGCAAGTTCTTCCTCTCTGATGCTTTTCAAACTGGTATGTTGTCTCCACTCAGCCTCCAGGGCTGTCTGCCAAGTCTCCCATGAAGAGTCCGGTCAAGCGTCGCTCTGGCCTCTTCCCCCGCCTCCACTCCAGCACTGAGAGCCCCACAGAGAGGCACCCACGCAGGTGCGCACCTCAGACACTGTCGGAGAAATTTAGAATGGAACATTATATCCTGAAAATACTGGTGCTAGCATTCCTTGCCAGCAGAGAACCCCCTCCTCACATGACTTATAGATGACACTAGGCTTACATAAACAAATCGACCTAGGCTGACCATTATCATACTAGAGGTGCAATAAAACTCGCAAGAACGCCAACACCAAGGAAAATGTCGCATTCAGTCAACCTCTTACATCTGTCATTTGTCAAACTGCATGTCATGTTTTTTTTTACGGTTTGCACGTTTGTTGGGTTTGTTTCTCGCTGTGCATGTCTGAAGTGGTCCATCCCCAGGCCAGTCTTGGTCCTGCATCCTTTTCCTACTAATTTGTGCCATGTTTTTATAGCGAGGCAAAGACACCAGAAATCTGCCCGCTGTCACAGG
This sequence comes from Hypomesus transpacificus, assembly GCF_021917145.1. Taxonomy (NCBI): domain Eukaryota; kingdom Metazoa; phylum Chordata; class Actinopteri; order Osmeriformes; family Osmeridae; genus Hypomesus; species Hypomesus transpacificus. The sequence goes on from NC_061074.1 coordinate 5,092,907, forward strand.
AAATGCGATCGGAGACATCTTCGAACCCAAGCTCACCAGAGATCTGTCCCAACAAGGAGAGGTGAGACACCTCTCAAAAAATAACATTTAAATCAAGAATTCAGCAAAACTTCTATAAAATAGCAAATAGAGCTTCTCTAAAAGCTCTATTTGCATACCTAATTTACCCAACAAAGCCTAGAGACTTAGGTACAGGTGCATCCATATGGAAGCTGATCCGGCCCATTCACAGCCCATCCTCTCGTCCCTTCCCTGTCCTTCTTCCCCTTTTGTTTCTTCTGTGGCCAGGCCGTTTGTCAAGCTGAAGGAGTTTAGCAGCAGCAGCAGCAGCAGACCCAACATCTCCCGCTCCTCCTCCTCCACCAGCAGCTTCAGCAGCACCACGGGAGAGACAGAGGCCCTGGAGGAGCTGGAAACATCGGTGAGGAGAGGGACAGTTTGAAGGGAGAGTTGAGGAGATGGGAGGAGAGGATGTTGAGGAATCTTATCTATTCTGATCTACTTGCAATATTAGTGGTTGTAAAAATAGTACAATTGTGTGTGTTCATTTACAGTTAATGAGTAAACAAACATAATGTCAGCTGGTGATTAAAAACATTCATGGTTTAGTAACAGAATTATTCCTGACCATCTACCTTTCTCTCTCCCCTCCACCCCTCACTCCTCCTCCTCCTCTATCATGTCTCCCTCCTCCTCTTACTCCTCCAGGCCAGTCACCTTGCCAACGCCTCCTCATCCATCTTCAACCCATCTCTCAGTGTTGAGAGCCAAAGCTCTGGAACCCCAGTGATCATGTGCCGCAGTCCTACTGGTAACACACACACGCACACACACATCCACACACACGCACACACACACACACACACACACACATCCACACAAGCACACACACAACACGTTCATGAAACACATCTCTATTAACAGTTGAATGTCCATCCAGATGTGAAGACTAAAACATCGCCCAGGTCAAATTTGAAGTTCCGCTTCGACAAGCTGAGCCACTCCTCTACAGTAAGGATGTGGAACTCTATAGCAGAACTTGTGTCTTGTGAGCTATTTTGTGTGCCAAAAATAACCCTAACTGTCTGTCTGGCTGTGTGTTACAGTCAGAGTAACCGGACAAGAGCCTGGTGATAACAAACATACTGGAAATGGTGGTTGATGGAGAAACAAAACACCAATAACTGCAAAACAAAATAACAACAACAGAAACAGCATACCACAATGGAATCACTAAACCAAGCAGGCTACCATTTCACTCCGCAACACAAGCCAACCTCACAGAGGTGGTTGGTGGAAGCGTTCTCTTGTTATGAAGTACACAGTTGGATTATTTGAAGAGTGACCTGCAGCCATTAGCTCAGCAAGATAATACAGTGTAATGATACACAGACAGGGGTCACATCCTTCTAGGTCCACCCACCTACAGGTCATGTCTAGAGTCTTCATGGCAAAGAGGCTGATGGGTGTGTTTAGCTGTTGTTTTTGTCGTTCCTTGTTTTCAGGCTGGTCCTTCTCTCTCTCCCTTTGGGTACTTACGTCTGCAAAAATGCTTCTGAACCTAGATTGGATCATCTTAGCTGTCAGTATTTCTGTGGTCAAGATTGTCTAATGGTGAGAACTAGAACTATGGTCAAAAATACGTTTGCTGGAAAGCACTCTGTCATACTGTAGTCTTTGTTTAGCCAAATTTGCGCTTTACAATCTATGAAACCCCCTTGTTAACTTGTGTTCTCACTATGTGAGAGGCTGAACAGATAAGTTACCTCACAGCTATGGTTGTTGCAACTCCCTAAACATTTCATTGCAAGTATACTACCCACATTGTCATAAAAGACTATCTATGTTTGTGGTACAGTAGGTTGCAACAACTTTTCACATCTGATTCAACTGCATTCGTAATGCTAGATTTGAAAACTCTTTACTTCCGAATGTCATTTCAAATGAACTTGCCTTGTTCTGAATCTTTGATTTAATGCTTTGTGATTTGATATTTATTTTCAAGTCTTAAGTGGTAGCAGATAACAAAAACAGTGGCTATTACGGAAGCAGAAACAATAGCTTGTAGCATTCTATTCCCAAAATAATACTTAATCATTTTTTGTGACCATACTGGGAAACAAATGAATCATGTTGGATTGTATTTACCAAGAAATGTTTGGAGATACATAAATATCCGTCCATGTGACCAAAAAAGTCAACTATATTTATAGAACTTTGGGAGAATTTCCATGTACTAAAAGATACAGAGATCCATTCCTACTAATGGAATAGGTTAGTTGTCAAGAGTTCAGTTATGTAAAACATGAAACTAAAACCCAGGAAGTTTGTCAGAAAAGGAAGTTGGATATGGCTCTTTGTTTTAGTGGGCATTTACCAGGAGCCTTCCCCTGCAGCCTTCACACTGTTAATACGCCCCTTAATTTATTGATAATTGTTTGCATTGATGTCAAATGTACAAAGCTGTAACTGCATAGTAAATTAAAGAAGTTAATAGGAAAAAGGAATTGTTATTAAGAAGTCTATATACGTCTATATGTACATTTCGTTATGTAATGTGCCATTAAGAATTTATCATGAAATAAAATCGTGTATTTTGTGTCAATTAGACTTGTGTGGTTTATCACTGTTCTTTATGGTACTTGTTATACATCGTATTTTAATCTTAGCAAAGGTTAAAACAACATAAATCATTGGCAATGAAATAAGTGTAACAACGGACACACAGTGAGCACAAACTTGTGAACACAGTGGACAGCCTGGTTAACCATGCTTCGGATTGTCCATTAAATGTCCTTTTGGTTTGCTGGAGGCTCCTTTAGATCATAAAGGATAAAGATCATGACTGCTGAAACAAGAATCTGTCTTCTCATCCCATCCATCCAGATACTCCTCTCAGTCGCCACAGACCAAGTACACTGCATCCAAAAGAACTACCAGTGAACTACGCTCCAATTACAAACTCTATGTCAGCTTGCCGCCACACAGGTCTACAATAGGCTTATCCATCCTGTTTTGTTGCCTGGTGTCCCTCTCCATTTATTTTCTTCTGTTCATCAATCCCTCCTTTCGTTGTCCCACCACATGTCCAAAGACTGCTCATTCCCCTGGGTCACGTGACGCGTAGGGAAGAGTACACGGTGGTGTCTGAGGATTCTCTGAGGGAGCCGGGGGGGTTCTGTCTCAGACTGTCAGGAGACAGAACTGCATAGACCAGCTGACAGAAAACACAAGGTCAACGGTAGCCTGTGGAAGCACTTTAAAGGTCAAGGAAAAGAACGCTCGTTAACTATTAGTCAAACCCGACCCACCTCTACATTTAGTTTTGGCTTTGGCTTGGTTCTGGGCTTTGGTTTCGTTTTGGCTGTAGGACAGAGAGGAAAAAATACAGCTCATTATATTTTAGGAAAAGTACAAAGCGCAATGGACTACCACTATAACAACGTAAAGTCATTCATTGTTTGTATGTATCCGCAAAAGTTTGTAACATACTTATGCGGATTGAGTTGATAAATATTTAATGTAACACCCTGTAATCTGTACACCATTATACTCTAAGATAACTCCTGCAAGAGAGAAAGTGTGGAGTGGGGAACTCTTACGTGGGATTGGCTGGCGTGGAAGAAGCTGGGGAGGACTCTGGGGTTGGAGCTGGGGGAGGCAGGGGTGCTGAGGATGTGATTGTAGCTTGACCTTTGACATAATGTATGTCAGTCCCAGGATGGTACACAGCAGGATGCTCACACACACCAGGATCCGGTACAATTCACTCCTCTGGGAGTGAACTGGGATGGCTGCAGAGTGGAAGAGAGGAATAGAGAGACAGGAAGCCAGAGTGTTTGAGAAAGAGACAGAGAGACAGTTCAGGCAGGTCATTCTTTAATTTTTCAGATGGCACTGGTGACATTTATTTCACAGTCACAGGTGAATACATTTCTAAACACAGACACACACTGATCAAAATACATTGTTCAGCTGAATCTGCTGGGGTGACATTGCACCCCCCCTACCTTCTGTGACATTGACATACGTATGGTGACCAACACTGGAGTGGCCTCTCTTGTCCCAGTTAATGTGACAGCCATACGATCCAGCATCTGATTGGTTGATGTTGTGTATCGTAATCAGCAGGCGAGTTTGATTGACTGACAGTGTCTCATTATAGAACTGATGTCTCTCAGTAGGCTTCAGCAGGAGGAAACCTCCTTCTGTACTCTGTCCCCAACCACCTGACCAGCAACTGTGCCCACAGTGCTGTACTACACAGGAAAGAGAAAGACTGTCCCCCTGTTGGGCGTAGACTGAATCACGCCTTGCTAGCACAGAGTCATGACACTTTTCTTCTGCCAAACCTAAAGAGGGGCAAAACAAGACTTGATCTCAGATCATGAATATTAGAATTACAGGTCTTCACTGTCATTTTTAGGTTTAATGGGATTAGATCAGTTACTGTTACAATAACTACAGTTATTAGTAACCCAGTCAGAGGAAGGGAAACTAAAATTAACAACTATTGCAATTCTCATAACTGTGTATCAAAAAATAAAATAAAATGAAAGTAATCACAGGGTAGGCTGTTTGTGCTGATATTGAGAAGAGTAAGTTCTGAACCGGTTATTTCATTGTTGATTGATTAGATTGCTAGATTTCATTGTTGCTTTAGTTTTTATTCATTTTAGTAGACATAATGCCTTGTTGTTAACCTTACTGTGAGTATCAAAAGTCCTTTGACACGAACACCTTAATTGTTATTTTATGTTCTGTTTATGTTCCGCTTTTGATGTCTGAAGTTACATAACCAGGCTGTTTTACTTTTTATTTTCTTGAATTTTGTGCATCATTATTCCAAGTCAAAACAATAGACATAAAAGCAGACGACTTACCTTGGAAGAGGCATGGGCAGGCAAGGATGAAGAATAAGTACATGGACATTACTGTCCTCAAATCTTGAATGCTAATTCAAGTCTCTAGAATGCTCTGTACTTTTCTGAGTAATGTTCTCTCAATTCCATAAAACACACAGCCAAAGCCCTCTCAAATCATGGGCTGGGAAAACTGCTATTGTGTGGTTGATTATATAAACAACAAATATCTTTGCTTTCCCTTTCTTACTCGTGTACTGAAATAAAGTGACTTTTCTTATAATTTACTCTCATTGGGAGTGTTCTTTCCACAAAGGAACTGAGACTAGTGGGGAGGAAGGAAGTTCTACACATACATACACTCTCAAAATCACACACTCAAATCCACAACCACACACACAAACACTCAAACACACAAGCTAAAACAGCTGTAAATAGAGTGTATAAGTACCAGTAGTATATTTTTGTTCACAGCATAATAACTAGAAGACTATGGTATAGTAATAGCCTACTAGTAAAGGATAACTTCTACAAATATACACATATCAGAGCAATATAACCATCCAATTTTAAAAGAAATGCATTAAAAGTAGTTGAGTGAGAAATAGAAGAATGTTCTGTGAAATCTGGGATAGAAAGTTAGTGTGATGTGTTGTTACATAAGCCGTACTGGTTACACCAGGCTGGGCTACACTGTAACCATTTTCGTGCATTCCCTTTCCTGTTTCCGGAGCGCTGATCGGACTGAAACTGACTGGCTGTCGGCGAATGAGATAAACAAAGAGTCGGTGACTTTTAGGAATATTGTAAACACTCGCTAACCCTCTTAGGAAACATGGAGACTGGTGAGTTAACAGTTATTTGATTTTGTTTCATTCATTGTCACTTTTATAGATAGAAAGTGAGCTCAATTTGTGTTCCGTGTCTGAGAACAGGTTAGCACTAGCAATAGCCATTAGCATAGCTACAGCCAGCTAGCTTGTCATTGCGGACACTGCTTAGGCTATTAGCCAATCATCTAACTGAATGTAATCTTTGGTGTAGCTGTATAAGTCCAACCACAATATAATGTCTAGCTAATTGTGTTCCCAACTATGCTTGCTGCTCCCTGTGTGGTGTTCATGATCTAAAAAAATTGCAAACTTTTTCAAAAGTTATATAGTGTTTCATTAAAACTAGGTAACGCTTCATGTACCTATTAGCTACAGGGCATACAATGGCTGTGCTTGCTAGCCAGCTAGATAGCAAGTCGTTAAGAACATTAAGTGATTCTCAATGATTTAACCGAAACACCGTAGCTATTTGTCTTTGCCTTGTCAAATATAAAAACATATTTTGTTGCTAGTATCTGTAAAACAGCCCGACTGTCGCATTTATAGCCAGATGCCATAGTTTAACATATGAACAAGCGAGATTATGGGACTTAGACGCTATGACCATAATTGTGTTTTATTACCCTGTTCTAACCATATTGAGTTTTATATGTAGTTTGATAGCTATTCGGTATATGTGTTTAGAAAAAAATGGGTGTTTGAAAAGAGCCTAGATGTAAAACACCATTGTATTGATGGACCTGTAGACTACATGTAAAGTTGCAAGTCACCATAGCATACTGCATTTGACCCCACTCCATAGAAATCGTGTGACGCTGTCAGTGGCTCCCATTCATGTTTTTGCATTATGTAGAAAGAGACAGTGACAGACTTTGAAACGGGCTCAGCCTATCCCGTGTTTGCTTGGTGATACACCCCCCCACTCTTGCACACATTGGCCCCCCCCCCCCCCCCCCCCCCCATGAAAGTGAAATATATATCTGAATCTTTCCTTGTTGGAATAATTCCAGCTATGTATGTTGCAATCCTAGCTCACACTGCAGCCTGTTTCAACCTGCTGTCATTGGAAAATAATAGAAATGGCAGCATGCGCAACTTTTTACTCTGAAAGTAAAATATCTCTACACAAGGCAGTTTTTTTGCTTAATTATGCACCCTATTTATATTATTTAATGTTTAGTCCATGTTTAAAGGCTGGGATTGCCCCTTCAAGATATAAGGAAGACGTGCCTCGGCCAGAACGGTGCCAAATTAATGTGCTGTTTATATGCAATTAAAATATAATAATATATACATATATATATATAAAAGTCAATAAAATTCTCTTTTCCTTCCTTCCTTCCTTCCTTCCTTCCTTCCTTCCTTCCTTCCTTCCTTCCTTCCTTCCTTCCTTCCTTCCTTACTTCCTTCCTTCCTTCCTTCCTTCCTCTCTCCACTTCCTCCATTTCTCCACACCCATCCAATCTTTCTATATCTTCCCCCTCCTTCCTTTCCTCCTTCCCTCTCCACCCCCTTCCTTCCCCTCTCGAGGTTTGAGTCTGGAGAAGGTCACATCTTTCGTGAAGCGCTTGCGCGCGGAGCCACGCTACCTGCTGGCCCAGAATGTGTCCACCTGCATCGACCCACTGGAAGTGTGTCTGCATCGGCAGACTGTCCAGGACACTGTCCACATCTTCCAGCACTCCATCCCCACAGAGGGCAAGCCTATCACCAATCAGAAAAACTCAGGTAGGCCCACATCTGCCCACCCCTGTAGGCCTAAATCTGTACTGATGCCACCAAGCACTAGAGCCAGAAGCACCCGGGTAAGCCCAGACATGTGCACCTGCATGTCGACAAAGCCTACTGGAAGATCCTGTTCAGAAATGGATCAACTCTGTTCAGTTAGGGATGATGACGAGGTTGACTATGATGATGATGCAGCCGATGGCAACAATCAACATATAACTGGACTCATGTCATTGGATTTCAGGGAGATGTTGGATCTTCTCGTGCCTCAACGTCATGCGACTTCCCTTTATGAAGAAGTTTAATATTGAAGAGTTTGAGTTCAGTCAGTCCTACCTCTTCTTTTGGGACAAGGTAAGGCAGGAGACCTATTGCTAATTGTCCCAGGTTCCGTTTTTTCCCTTTCCCGTGTTTGTTTACATTCAGTGCTTGAGTTGTGTGAATGTGTTTCAGTCAGTGTGTGTGTGTTTGCTGGCTTTGTGTCGTCATGGCCCTGCGTCCTACTATGACACTTATTGTCTGACTAAAGCCCTCTTTGTCTGCTCTGCTCTGTCTGCTCCACAATGACTTCCTGGTTCCTACTTTGTCACTCAGACCTCTCTCCTGCACTCTCTCGCTTCTTTTCTTTCGCCTTTTCTATCCGTCTCTCGCCTTCCATCCTTCTTTTTGTCTTTCCGCTTTTCTGTTCACCTGCCTCTGTGTGGGTCTCCCCCTGCTCCTTCCTTCTGTCCTTCTGTCTTTACTTGTCCTCGCTAACCTTTCCTGTTGCTCTCCTTATCTCACCACTCCCCTCCCCCCCCGTCCAGGTGGAGCGCTGCTACTACTTCCTGCAGGCGTGTGTGGAGACGGCCCAGAGGAAGGAGCCTGTAGACGGTCGCCTGGTGCAATTTCTGCTCTCCAATCCAACCAATGACGGGGGACAGTGGGACATGCTGGTCAATCTCATTGGTCAGTTCTCAACCGTTTCTTGCTCAATCCCCCCTTTCTCTCTGACTTGATGTACGTTTTTTTTCCCCCAGTTGCTTTCTTTCAATTCCAGTGCCAGTGCATATCCCAATACATAGAGATAATTGGGTGTGTAATTGCATGTCGCTGACCTGTTTCTATCACAACAGAAAAGTATGGAGTGATCCCAAAGAGGTGCTTTCCAGAGTCCCACAGCTCCGAGGCCTCGCGAAGAATGAACGACATCCTCAACCACAAGGTGGCTCACCTCACTCACCCACTCACTCACTGTCACCACACGTTCGCTACGCACACTCACGGTATGTTCCGGTGTGTTCTAGCTGAGAGAGTACTGTCTACGACTGAGGAACATGGTGGCCAGTGACTCGACCAAAGCGGAGCTGTCTGATGCCATAGACAGCATGATTGAAGAGGTAACACACACGCATCCCCTCCCTCCTGCTCTCTGCCACATGTTCACTCACATCCTAACTTTCGACTCAGTTGCCCCAGTTAGCCAGTGGAGGGTGCTGTATGACAAGACATGGCTCTCAAGGCAGAACCAAGACTGAAGCAACTAGATCCCAATAGGTGCGTTCTATTATGTAAGAGAAGTATCTATAGTTTAACTCCAATAAATGTCTTGTATTGATGTGACTGTTTTCAAACAGTACGATATGGTGATGCTCATGTGTCGAGTCTGAGCATGTCTACTAATCTTATTGCATTCTCGAAACATACAGTACGTCACGTTCGATGTTTTGAATCTACGGGCGACAGTTTGAAATTCCAGTCTCTATCCTTTTTTTCTCGATGCTTTTCTGAGGAAGGGGTTATGTGTGATTGTGAGGAAGTGTGAAAAAGCCCCCCCCCCCCCCCCCCCCCCCCCCCCCCCCCCCCCCCCCCCCCCCCCCCCCTCACACACGACTCACCAAGTCGATGACAGAATGTTCCATAAACAAGCCCGTTATCACGTAGCCCCTGACATTGAATGACAAAGGCAATTTGGTCTTCAGAAATAATAAGAGGGAATGAAGCTGCTGGTGTATGTAGCACATGCACACGTGTGTGAGTGTACGAGCACTTGTGCCTCTGCTTGCTCCGTGCACGCTCTTCTCTATACGTGAGGGTTGATGTGTCATATATATATATGTGTGTGAGGCCAGTCAGTCAATATCCCCAGAGAGAACGATACATGCTGGGCCTCTCCTGCAGCCTGTGTTGGGGCTCTGCTTGTGTGTGTGTGTGGCTGCCTGCTTGTTTCAACAGCTCTGTGTCTCTACAGCAGCCAGTGTGGATGCCCCAAAACACATCCCTCTCTGGTTGTGCAACCCTTCCAGTACTCCCGGCTCCCGCTCATCCACTGGCCGGGGGGGGGGGGGGGGGAGTTATGGGTTTGTCAACGTTGTTTGTTTGTCCACCTGGAAGCAGTTTGTTTTGTGTAACGCAGCTCCGGGTTCAAAGGCGGCGGGAGGGGAGGTGTGTTCGGTTCCGCTTGGAATGGCGAGAAAAGGGAGGCGAGGGGGACGGGCGGGAGGACGCTGGGAGGAGGGAGGACGCTAGGGGGAGGGAGGACGCTGGGAGGAGGGAGGAGGGGGGAGGGAGGACCCTAGGGAGGAGGGAGGACGCTAGGGAGGAGGGAGGACGCTAGGGAGGAGGGAGGACGCTGGGAGGAGGGAGGACGCTAGGGAGGAGGGAGGACGCTAGGGGGAGGGAGGAGGGAGGACGCTAGGGAGGAGGGAGGACGCTAGGGGGAGGGAGGAGGGAGGACGCTAGGGGTAGGGAGGAGGGAGGACGCTAGGGAGGAGGGAGGACGCTAGGGGGAGGGAGGACGCTAGGGGGAGGGAGGAGGGAGGACGGTAGGGGGAGGGAGGAGGGAGGACGTTAAGGGGAGGGAGGAGGGAGGACGCTAGGGAGGAGGGAGGACGCTAGGGAGGAGGGAGGAGGGAGGACGGTGGGGGGAAAAAGACAAAGACATGGAGGGGTCGCCGAGAAGACGCCTGGTGGAGAGGTATCGTGAGGGCCATTGTGCTGCGCTGGGGCTGACGAGGAGTGCGCTAATTAGCCAGCGCTCGTTGATTAGATTACGCCACACGCTGATGTTCGGAGATTGGCAAGTTATTAATCATTAATTAGCCGTGCCCACGACCAGCTCCCCCTTTTCATGCTTATTATTACACGCTAATGATGTTGTCACGGTAGACAGTCACCAACATGCCCGACATGGTTGCACGGTTATTACAGTGGATTACCTCCCCCGTCGCAGGCTTGGCAGGCTGGTTGTGGTTCCCATACCGAAGGCCTATTAAGAAGTTCACAAACCAACATCCAAAGATGTATGGTAGCACTCATCGGCTTTGAAAAAAAGAATTCAGATCTCCATCTACGACGTTCATGCTCTAACGAAACATGAGTGTGCCTTGTTGGACGGCCACAGTACACGGGTGAAACAGGCCCTGTCTCAGTGTTTTCTTCTTCTCAGAGTTGGTGAGTAAGTTGAGGTGTCTGTGTTTTGGCTTTAGAACCACAGTAATAGCCTCTTTCCGGGAAGCTGCGTCCAACTCCTCCACTGCCCGACAAAGAGTGTGTGTGTGTGAGCAGCTCTGGAGCTTTTCTACGAGACAACATCTGAGAGAAGTCCGGTCTTTGAACCTGCCTTTGCCGTTCTGGGCTAATAGCGTAAATGAGGGCCTGGCAGCAGACCTGGGTGGAAACACCACAGGATTTTCTGTTCCTTATCAATTCATACGCTTTGGGTGGATTGATTTAGGCCACCCGGCGTGACGGCACCAGCAGGATTAGCTCTTTGCTCCCCATGCAGCAGATAAGGTCATCTAAATCAAGTGCACCTAGAGTGGTCTCATTGAAGAAGGAGATCTGCATGGGCCTGGTGGGCCTGTCATGCAGAGCGTGTGTGATGTGGAGTGATGTACACCAGCTCTGTGTTGGAGCCCTGCGCCGTGCGCGTGTTCAACATCAGCGCTCTGCACCCTAAAGTGGGACTGACATCTCCTCCGTCTCAACGAGGCCTCAGCCAGGAGTCTCTGAGACACTCGCACACGTGCAAAGGAACCAAAACACACGTACGTGTTCGGACGGCGCGCCTCGTTTCTTACGGCGTGTATTCGGCACACATCCCCCCCTCGTTTCGCATTTCGTCACACAGTGGCAATTGCCAACAACTCCAGATGTTGGGTCTCCCAGCCAACTCCACGCCACATCAGAGAACGACATGTTGGGGCTCTTGGAGGGGTGGGAAGGACTGGATCGTAAGCTTGTGAAGAACATGGACCGTCCAATTGGATATGTCCTACCAGAGGAGGGCTCAGGCAGGTGGACTCCAGGACAGAGAGAAGTCCTACTGGAGCCATCAGTTCCTATTTCATAGTTGAGCGCCATTGTTGTGTTGCTGTGATTCCTAAAGACCCCATGTGTTTTCTGTTTATGCGGCAAGCCAGTTCCAATCAACAGAGGGAGTTTCTCACACTCAAACTGCTGCTGCGCGTGTCATTTGCTTACATTTTCACGTCGAATACTAGATGTCCGGGGACTTAATGAAAAGAGCAGTGAAGACAGAACATCCACTCGATGTTTTTCCTTGTCTTCCTTGAGGGTTTAGGTTGGTTGAGGGGCAGTTCTATGGGCGCATGTGAAGCCCTCTGTGACATGCTTGCGTGTAAAAAGTGCTATACAAATAAATTTGATTTGATTTGACTCGAGATTGCAAAATGCTTGCTGGTTCTGAGAGATGATGTCAGGGGTCTAGGGCAGGGTTCAAGGCCAGGGGTCTAGGGCTGGAGTCTGGGGAAGCAGAGTTCCTAGGCAGGTCCTGAACAACCGTCCCTGCTAGGTGTTCCATCCTGCTGCCACGGTTTCTGTTTATTTGTTTGCCTCTGCGCTCTTGTTTGAGCAATGGGACACCTGTAAACAAACTGCACATGCAATGAGAAAAAAGCAGAGCTTTGGACGATGCTAACTGCTAGCGTGCATGCTTCCTCTGTGTTTACATTGGGAGACATGCAAACGGGCTACCATAACCGCCAGCTAGCCATCACGCTATAGACATAGATCCGGACCCAGATGCCCCTGCCAGGCCAATTGCAGGCTCTATTACCCCCAGCTGGCTTTGGTTCCAGCACAGCACCGCCAGCAGCAGCAACATCTGGCTAACAAGGGGACAGCTAGCATCAGGTCCATGCTAGGGTGGGCTGGACACGAGCGGGAGGCACCAATCAGATCCATAAAGGGGGGGGGACACGGTAAGTGTAAACCTCTGGAAGAGGAAATACGTTGAGAATTGAAAAGCCACATTGCAGGTTTGACAGGACGTCCGCTTTCGTTAATTGTTCTCATTTGGGGGTTGCTCAATGAAGATGGATATGTCTGCGTTGTTTATAAATAGGACCAATCCCTCAGCCGGACGGGGTAATGCACGGAGATCGTTTTCCCCCCCGAACAAACACTCCACCAGGGTCAACTTCCTGTTTTTGTCAATACCAGCTGATCCCTGCCGTGCTGTCCAATAAGGCCCCTAATTTAAACCTTCTGGGCTGGTACACTACCAGCGGGGTGGCCTTGGAGATGCCTGTTCAAAGCCAGGTCGTAGACTGCGTGGGCTCAGATTTCAATGGGTTGTAACCTGTTTGTGGGACTATGGCTCTCACGTCATATCTAGATTTGGAAACTGAGGTAGCCTGAAAGATGCCTGCCTAGAATCAAAACCCTGAGCCCCAACACGGCATGTGTTTCTTTCTGCAGTCTGGAGCGCGGAGCTCCTTTAGAGACACACAGGGAGTGGACTTATGTCGGCTGACAAACACACACATAAAAAAAGGGTTTGTAAAAACGCTTGCACAAACACACACAGTCAGTGTCTGGCTTTGACCAGCACTCGTAATTCTCCCTTCATCACACACTTGTGGGCGCACACACACACGCGCACACACACGCGCACACACACGCACACACACACACACACACACACGCACACACACCCCTTTTGGCCTCTGCTTGTTCCCCCTGGATGATGTCTGTCTGTTTCCTGAGAGAGGGAGAGGGGTGGGGACAAACAGAGCTTTTTGTCTGTCTCACTTTCTGTCTGTCTGCCACCTGCTTGTCCTTCTCTCCTCTCTGTCTGTCAGCTACCCACCCTCTCTGTCTTTCCGTCCCTGCCTCCTTTTCTGTCTTCTTCTCCTTCTCCTTCCCTTCCTTCTTTCTTCCCTCCCTATCTGTCTGTCTGTCCATACTTCCCTGGCGGTATGTCCTTTAAGGACAGGTGTTCCAATATTGACTGTGAGGTCTGCTCTGACGTCAGGGGTGTCGGTGTCATTGTTCCGAGCAGTCCTCGTGTGTGTCAGGCCCGGCCTCTAGGTCTGCTGTGTTGGGATTGGCAGTGCCATCGTTTATTTAACCTGCCAAAACTGGGAGAGTGATGGGAGGCGTGGCAAGCCAGAGGGGCGCAGGGGGCAGAAGAGGCTGTTTGTGTGCCTGGGGCATCTGGGTAAACAGACTCTAGGGACGGGCACCTCTGGAGTCTGACCGGACAGTGGAAACAAACCCAGCTTGAAAGGATACGTGTGCAAGTGCGCCGAATATGTTTGTGCCATCCCAGTGTGTGTAAAAGGTGAGGGTTTATTCTGAGGGCTCTGGGAAGGGGGGGGGGGGGGGGGGGGGAGGGGATGGTTGAGAGAGAACCGCCCTCATATCGACCTGAAGCCAGGAATGTCATTAGCAGTTTAAGTGCTGTTGATACAGTGGAAAAACAGCAGCCAGGAGCCCCAGAGCTTCAATGAGACGCTTTGGTGAGACGCCTCAGAGCCAAACATAACCCCCCCCTCCTCTCCCTGCTCTATTTTTCAACCCCGCCGTGACTTTAATTCGTCTGGATTTAGTCAAATGTAAATGAAAACAGTCAAAAGTCGACAGGGCGCCCTCGTAAATATAGGCGGAGGTCACGTAACTGGCCGTCGATGTATGGTCGGCCCCCTACACCGTGAGGACCACTCAGTCCTGTCAGCATGCCAAGGCTGTGTGTTGGTGATTTATCCGTTGTAATTAGTTAGTTATCACCAGGCCTGACTCTCTTATCTGTCCAAGACAATGGCCGCCTTTCTGGCAGTAGCCTTACCGCCCCGGTCGCGTGTGATAGCGAAAGCATATGTATTTATATACCCAAACCCTGGGAGAAGAGAGAAGGAAATTCCTGAGATTACTCTATCGGTGTGTACGGAAGGCCGGTTCTGAGAAACGGGACCAGAACCGGAGCGGGGCAGGGGAGGAGAGAGAGAGACCGCAGGAAGACACACAGAGACGGAGGAACGTTGGGGGGGCGAGGGGAGGGTTTGGCTTGGAGGATATCCTCCAAATAGCTATTTGCAAAGAAGGGGTGAGGGTGGAGGTGTTAGAAGGGTATGTTGTGTTCTGCCGTGACTCTTGAGGTGCAGGGGTCGTGTCTGGGCTCCCCTTAGGGAAGCTACAGGCTACAACGGAGGAGCTAGAGGATTCACCACACACTGCTACCCCATCACTTCCTGTCTATCCTACTGGACAAGTCAACTTCAATATTGACCAACCCTCTCTGTCTTGTGTGTGTGTGTGTTGTCCAGGTGTTCCGGGTGGCCAGCGTGTGTCTGGGCAGCCCCCCTGACACCATGTGCTGGGAGTACAGGGACAAGGACAAGAACTTCCACCGTTTGGGCCCCATGTCCCCACAGGAGTTCTACCGGGAGCACGTCAAACCCCTGTACAACGTCCAGGACAAGGTAGGCCGATCCCACCTCCTCCAGCACCCACGTCCCACCCTCACAGACACACGCGCTCCCCTGCAGACGCGACCCCACACTGCTGCGGACGTGCGTGCCGACTTCTCCCGCAACATTTCATCACTTCTTTCTTCTCCGAGTTCTCTTTTTGTCCTGATTTTGATTGGTGGGTCCCTGTGGGAGGTTGTACAGTGTAACACATCTATTTGACCGGTTTCTGTAGATCTGCCTGGTGAACGACCCCAGGCCTCAGAACCCCTATGGGAAGCTCTACAGCGTGGAGTTTCTGGGCAACATGGTGGGGGGTCACAACACACTGTACAACAACCAGCCAATCCAGCTGCTCAAGAAAACTGCTGCAGAGTCCATCAAGGAGGGAGAGGTGTGTGTGTGTGTGTGTGTGTGTGTGTGTGTGTGTGTGTGTGTGTGTGTAAATGGGCCGGCTTGAATTTCTATATGAATCATTATACACTTTATATAATATATTGCAATTCTTTAATGTATTGTCTCTGTTGTGTTTGCTGTTGTCTTGATCCAGGCCGTGTGGTTCGGCTGTGATGTAGGAAAGCATTTCCACGGAAAACTGGGCATCAATGACATGAACGTGTAAGGATTGTTCCCGTGCGTGTTTTCGTGCCTACAGCACAGACAGGTTACTTGTTTTTGTCCATGCAATTTTAATGATTACTTTTGTGATGTGTGTGTGAAGGTTCAACCATGAGCTGGTGTTTGGCGTGTCGGTGAAGAATCTGTCCAAGGCTGAGAGGCTGATATTCGGAGACTCCATGATGACCCACGCTATGATCCTCACTGCGGTCACCGACAAGGTAGACACACATACGCACACATCTCCTTTCACACATGTCCCTCATTTCAATGTTTTTTTTGCATCGAGAAGTATCTGGCCTGTTTATAGTGGTGTAATCGGCTGCAGTTTTTAAAAAATTGCTTTCAATTTCCCTCAGTAAGTAACCCCAGCTGTCAGCAGGTCCTCCTCTTCTCTTCTTCTCTGTAACAGCTGCACAGCATTCCCACTGTTCTTATTGTGGGATAGCTGCTGTGTTCTTCTCCTCCCCCAGTTTACTGACCTGGTGTTTCGACCACCTGTCTCTCCCAGGCTCCATAGATAACCTCCCTTACTCTGTCTATCCAGCCAGAACACAGATAACCTCCCTTACTCTGTCTATCCAGCCAGGACACCGATAACTTCCCTCACTCTGTCTATCCAGCCAGAACACAGATAACCTCTCTCACTCTGTCTATCCAGCCAAAACACAGATAACCTCCCTCACTCTGTCTATCCAGCCAGAACACAGATAACCTCCGTTACTTTGTCTATCCAGCCAGAACACAGATAACCTCCCTCACTCTGTCTATCCAGCCAGAACACAGATAACCTCCCTCACTCTGTCTATCCAGCCAGAACACAGATAACCTCCCTCACTCTGTCTATCCAGCCAGAACACAGATAACCTCCCTCACTCTGTCTATCCAGCCAGAACACAGATAACTTCCCTCACTCTGTTTATCCAGCCAGAACACAGATAACCTCCGTTACTCTGTCTATCCAGCCAGAACAAAGATAACCTCCCTTACTCTGTCTATCCAGCCAGAACACAGATAACCTCCCTCACTCTGTCTATCCAGCCAGAACACAGATAACCTCCCTCACTCTGTCTATCCAGCCAGAACACAGATAACCTCCCTCACTCTGTCTATCCAGCCAGAACACAGATAACCTCCCTCACTCTGTCTATCCAGCCAGAACACAGATAACCTCCCTTACTCTGTCTATCCAGAACATCCACGGAGTGTCTGTTCTTAATGTTCTAAACATGTTTCTGTGTGTGTCTCTCTCTCCCCCTTTGTTTTTCCCTCTCTGTCTTCTATCTCCGTCTCTCTCTCTTACTCTCTCGCTCTCCCTGTCTGTCCCTCTGCCTCTCGCTTGTTCTCAGGAGGGGAAAGATGGGGGGTATGAGAAGTGGAGGGTGGAGAACTCCTGGGGAGATGACCGTGGGAATAAAGGTGAGAGCCCCCCCCCCCCCCCTCCCCCCCCCCCAACACACACACAGAAAACCAAGGGCTGGGTTAGGGGTGGCAGAGCGGAGCCTCTCTTTCTCACGAGGCCTTGTGCCGTCTCACCGGCTTCCTTCCAGAAGGAGCCGTCTGCAGGGTAGTAGTGGAGAGAGCCCCGCTCTCTTCCTGTTTGCAGGATTAGTGAGAAAGGCCTCCCTTGACTAGTCTCTTTATGAAGCTTTAATTGGCTGCTGGGAGAGCGGACCTGCCCCTGGTCATGGCTGTGTGGAGCGTGGTCCTGTCCTGTGGGCCCATCCACCTAGTCTCCCTCAGATGGACAGAGTGAAGGGGGGGTCGGGGGAACAAACTCACCCTCTGTCCATCTTTGTGTCGGTCTCCCCCACACACATTTTCTATCTTCATCCCTTGACCACTACCCCCCCTCCCGCACCCACACACACACACACACACTGCTGAGCTCTACATTCCAGGGCAGATTACAGCGGGTTCTTTTTGTTCATTTCCATCTGCACTCCCGCTAACTTGCACATTCACCTCACCACATCTGCATATGGAGGCAAACCCAGCGGGGATGTTTTTGCAAACGAAACATATTAGCACGCCTATCGTATTCCATAAACACCCGTGTGAGGGGCTTTCTGCTGCTTCCTGTTCATCCCGCGGACGTATTAATAAGAATATGGAAAACAAATGGACATGAGGGCTGTCGTCAGAGATGCTCGGGCCGGGGAGACAGTTGGAGGGAGAGAGAGAAGGGAAAGGAGGAGGGGGGTGGGGGGGGGGCTGTCATCACGATGGAAGAGGGAGGAAAAGAAAATGTGTTTTTGTGACCCGTAGGGTTAAGTCGCCCCCCGGGACCCCGTTATGGGATCCACTGTACTGTGGACTACAACTCCCAGCCGCCTGCCTCTCAAAGGCTAGCTTTACTAGATTGATAGTTCCAGCTCTCCAACTGCCGTCCTCACACTTCATTATGCACATATTCACAATGTGGGTTATATCCCCCCTCTCTGTCGTGTGTGCTATTTCATTTTGACATTGTGGATATTTATGTGCTCTGCAATATCCTACCCTGACCCTTTTTCCTCATGTTATATATGACCTCTTATATTTGTTCTCACACACTGGCAGAAGTCACCACAGGGGGGGGTTTCTGTTCTCTGATTATTATTCCCATGTTCGTAAGATCGTGTTACTGTTGAATACAGACCTTTATTTATGTGTTCAAGTGATTCGTTCACCAGCGACCCAAGGATTGAAAAATAATCTCTCAGGAGGACACAGGAGCCGACTTATAACAATGGCATTGAGCCTTTTCAGTTCTGTTGCTGCTCTGTCCCAGCAGTTCTGTATGGCCCAGTCCAGAACAGTCTTCGGCTAAAACAAAATGGCTGCTGGCCGGGTACATCACGAATGTCTTTGTCTGAAGAGAAGGCAACACATCTGTCCTCCTGTTAAGACAAATAATGACGCTATACGCAAACGCCGCCCAACACTTCCAGGAAGAACACGCACAAACACTAAAACCATGGACACGGCCAAGCCCGGGGCATTGTTGTGAGCTCCTGCACGTTCCGCTGGTCACAGTGACGTCGTCGATAAGTCAGCTTGTCAGCGGGGAGTGATGCAGTCAGTCAGTCACTGGGAGAGGAACGAAGCACGCATTCAGAATCTGGTCCCCAGCTTTAACCAGCTGCTCGAGACCAGTTCTAGGAGATCTGTCATTGTGTGTGTGTGTGTTTGGCGGGGGCAGTAGACCTAGATGGACACATAGAGGAGGCAACGATGGACGAAGAATCCTACGATCATCGAGTATTTCCTGCTGTAGCTGCTCAACACATTCCCAGCAAGCTCTCTTGATTGAACGTGCGCCCGACTGGCTCGAGAGAGAAAGAGCGAGATAGATTAGAGGGAGACGAAGACGCGGAGAGGGGGAAAGAGAGAATGTCCATGTGTGTCAGTCGTGTGCGTGTGCGTGCGTCCTGGGAACGAGGGCTCTGCAGCCCTGTGCTGGATCAGGCGGCTCCAGGGCCGTTCTCAAAGTATTCCGAGCTTCTAGAGGGGGAGAGAATGGAAGCCTCTACTCCCCTTTTTTTTTGGGGGGGGGGGATCATGAAGAAATTGTATAATACGTTCTTAACGATTTGAATTCAAATCAAATCAAATCAAATTTATTTGTATAGCCCTTTTGTACACGCAAGCATGTCACAGAGGGTTTCACATGCGCCCATAGAACTGCCCCTCAACCAACCTAAACCCTCAAGGAAGACAAGGAAAAACTCCCAGAAAAACTCCCACCGGGAGAAAAAATGGAAGAAACCTTGGGAGGAGCAATTCAGAGAGGGATCCCCTCCTCCAGAGACGGTTGGTAAGAGAGAGGAGCAGAACACAAGCTAAACATAGTCATACAGTGTCAATGGGTTTTGAAACACCAAAATCCATTGTTCGGCTTTATAGACGTTGGATGGGACCGGGAAACTCGCTGTTGGCCGTCATGGAGACTGGATTCCGGGTGACGACCTGGTTCAGCGTTGGCAGACCGACGACCAAGCAGGTCCTGACAGCTCAAACCCCCCACACCACAGGGAATGTGTGGGGGGGGGACAGAGAGGAGAGCAGGGATTAGAGAATGCCAGGAGCAGCTAACAGTTACAGTCAAAATAGAATGAGATCCCCACCGGTCAAGTGTGGACTAGTGCAGCAATTTAACAGAGCAAAAAGGGTATTTGATGCAGCCCCACACACCAAAACAACGACAGCCCCCCTCAGTTGGAACATGAAATCTGTTCCAGGGGAAAGAACTCTAAAGTAGGTTATACTTATACGAATAAGGATGAAAACAGCCAGTCCCCCGTTGTCTCCAACTAGTAATAAAAACTATAACAGTAACAATATACAGCAACGGAACTATAATAATAATAATACTAACAGTATACAGTAACAGGTTTACTTTATTTGTAACATCTAGCTGGGCAATGTGAACATAAGCTATAATTAAAATTTAAAAGTTACATGTGATACACACATAGGCAAGCACACATCCCAGGTTTACATAGAAAGTACACACATACTTCCCTTTAACAATCATAGAATTGACTAAACAAGAACGTTTTTAATCTAGTTTTAAATGTCGAGACAGTATCAGCTTCCTTAATTGAGATGGGTAATTTGTTCCAAAGAAGAGGTGCTCTATATGAGAACGCCCTACCTCCAGCAGTTTTTTTCTTAACTTTGGGTATTACCAGATAGCCGGCATTTTGAGATCTTAGAGACCTTGCGGGGCAATAGGGTGCAAGGAGACCGGAGAGGTACAGTGGTGCCAATCCATGCAGAGATTTGTAAGTTAGTAGTAGAACTTTGAAATCAGCTCTGGCTTGGATAGGGAGCCAGTGTAAAGAGATAAGAGTCGATGTTATATGATCAAACTTTCTAGTTTTAGTCAATAGTCTAGCAGCAGCATTTTGCACCCGCTGTAAGTTTTTTAGGTAGGTAATTGGGAGGCCAGAGAACAACACATTGCAGTAGTCCAATCGGGACGTAACAAAAGCATGTATTAGTTTTTCAGCATCATCCTTTGAGAGGAATTTTCGTATTTTGGCAATATTACGTAGATGGAAAAATGCTGTTCTGGTGATTTGCTTAATATGGTACTCAAATGAAAGGTCTGGGTCCATTGTGACTCCCAGATTTTTTACCAGCTGGCTTTGAGATACTTTGACGCCGTCTAAGTCTAAGGTTAGATGGGATAAATTATTTCGGTGTTTTTTCGGACCAAAAATTTGAACCTCGGTTTTATCCGAATTAAGAAGAAGGAAATTTGCAGTCATCCAAGTTTTCAACCCGGAAACACAGGTTTCCATAGCATGTGGAAATTCTCCCGGCTTTATAGACATGTATAGCTGAGTATCATCTGCATAGCAGTGAAAATCTACCCCAAAACTTCTAATTATGTTTCCTAAAGGCAACATATAGAGTGAAAATAACAGAGGGCCTAAAACTGAACCCTGTGGTACTCCGTATTTTACAATGGAGCTCCTGGATGAGCAACCATCATAGTGGACATATTGTGATCTATCAGATAGATACGATCTGAACCACTGAAGTGAAGTACCAGAAATCCCAACATAGTTCTCCAGACGTTCCAGGAGAATCTCATGATCTACAGTGTCAAAAGCTGCACTTAGGTCTAGAAGAACAAGGACAGAGCTAAAGCCCGCGTCAGAGGCTAATAATAGATCATTGACTACCTTGGCTAATGCAGTTTCAGTGCTGTGGTGAAGACGAAATCCAGACTGGAGAGGTTCATAGAGCTGATTTGAGGAGAGGTGCTCAGTGAGCTGTTTTGCCACAGCTTTTTCCAAAATTTTGGAGAGAGATGGCAAATTTGAAATGGGCCTGTAATTGCTAAGACAACCTGGATCCAGGTTTGGTTTTTTAAGAAGGGGCTTGATAATAGCTTGTTTGAAATCGTCAGGGACTTGTCCAGTTACAAGAGATTCATTAATAATACTAAGCATGGGCGGTCCAATAATATGGAGAAGTTCCCTACAAAGTTTGGCAGGGAGGGGATCGAGAAGGCAGCTAGTGGGTTTCGAGGAATCTATCAGCTTGATGAATGCTTCCATAGAAATAGGGTTAAAGTGAGTGAGAGTCTCAACATGCAGAATGCTGGGTACAGAGGGAAAATCAGTGTTGATGGCCACTCCTCCAGGACTAGTCTGTAGTTTGTCCCTTATTGCATAGATTTTTTGGTCAAAGAAATCTAAGAAATCATTGGGAGAGAGATCTGAACTAACACAGAGTGTACTTTTCTTAGTGAGTTTTGCAACAGTATCAAATAGGAACTTAGTGTTGTGTTTGTTCTTACTAATCAACTTAGAGAAATATTCTGATCTGGACCTGATGAGGACTTGCTTGTACTCTATTTGGCTGTCCTTCCAGGCCAGGCGGAAAACCTCCAATTTAGTGGTACGCCACTTACGCTCTAATTTTCTAGTGGACCTCTTGAGAGTGCGGGTTTCCTCAGAATACCATGGAGCCAGTTTCTTGTCTATTCTTTTCCTTGGTTTGAGTGGAGCAACAGAATCTAGGGATTGCTGAAGAACCAAATTCAGATCCCTTGTTTTAGCATTTAATGATTTATTCGGGACATCAAGTGCTTCTAGTGCAGCGGGTAGAATACTAGCCAGTTCCAGAGCTGTATTTGGGGTTAAGCAGCGGCTAATAGAAATATTCTGGGTGCCTCCAAGGCTCTGGCAGAGATCCATTTTAAAGGTTACCAGGCAGTGGTCTGATAATATAGGATTGTGGGTATGAACAATGACATCACTAATCTTGATTCCCCGCGTGAGAACTAAATCCAATGTATGCGAGTGAAGATGGGTAGGTTTAGAAACCACCTGAGTGAGACCTGTGGAATCCATAAGAGCAGTAAAGGCCTTACTTAGAGGATCTTTTGGGTCATCGACATGAATGTTAAAATCACCCATAATTAAGATATTGTCAGTGTATGTCACAAGATCAGCACTAAAATCAGCAAATTCCTCAAGGAAGAGGGAGTATGGGCCAGGGGGCCGGTATAGAGTAACTATACAAAACGAAGGAGGGGGGGCAACAGTAGTAGAATTAGTCCTTTTTAAAGTAGTTGGTGGTTTCATACAAATTATCTCAAATGATTTAAAGGTATTGACAGATTTTAGGCTGAGGTTGAAGCTAGCTTTATATAACATAGCAACACCACCACCTTTCTTTGAAACACGAGGGATGTGTGAATACGCAAAATCAGGAGGCGAAGCTTCATTCAGGGGGAAATATTCATCAGGTTTTAGCCAGGTTTCGGTGAAACCAATCAGGTCCAGGCTGCAGTCAGACATCAGATCATTAATCAAAACGGCCTTTGTGGATAGAATTCATGTTGTTTTGGGTGTGCGGGAAGGGAGAGAAGGGAGAGAAGGGATTTAGGAGCCATTTGAGTGCGTGCATGGCCCTAGCGCCGTGCCGGTCTGTCAGGGTGGGGTTCAGGGGCTGAGAGCAGCCGAGACGGAGTGGCGTTCAGGGTGGAGGTGGTAGTGTGGTGGGGGGGGAGGGGGGTCCTGATAGAACAATGGCTGTTAGCAACATGGGTGACGACGGAAAGCACTCACACTCCACCTCTCCTCTCCCTCCGCTTCCTCCCTATCGGCCTTACGTTTGCAGTTCATGTGTCGGAGAGGCGTCTGTACAGATGATTTAGAGGCAGTGGAAAACGTTCATGTTGGTATTTGAACCTTGTGATCATGTATTAAGAAACTCATGGAGTGTACACATTTCCACAGTCCTTTCTCTCCATTAAGAGGTCATACATCGGTAATATTCATCTGTTGATCCTGTCTGTCTGTGTCTGTCTGCAGGTTATCTGATCATGACTGATGATTGGTTCTCTGAGTATGTCTACGAGGTGGTGGTGGACAAGAAATATATCCCTCCTGAGGTCCTGGATGTGATGCAACAGGAACCCATCGTACTTCCTGCCTGGGACCCAATGGGAGCCCTGGCATAACTATGGCAACCCAACTCTCACAGCCCTGCCCCGCCTTGTCCCCATGGTCTGTTTGACTCCGCCCCACCACTCTGGTTCCACCCCTCCATAGACCACGCCCTCCCACCCTTCCTCAAACCACCACAGCCTGTTCTAGACAAAATAAAGTTTTTGTTCTCTTTTTTTACTGGACTCGTATGTCTCTGGCCTAACTTTATTTCGTCCTGTGGTGTGTCTTATTCCTGTGAGAGATACCGAGTTCAGAGGTTGCCCTGTTCCATGTTTTAAACTGCGTCAACATTCTCTGGTGTGTAGCGTGCTGACAGCTCTGTGTGCCTGATAACCTCCACCATGTCCCAGGGCCACGTCCTGCTCCAGCGCTCCCTTCTCTGTCACACAGCGATGCTCGGCCAACATCATGTCCAGCAGAGTGATTGAAACCATGGCTAACCCCCACCTCTAACCCTCCCTCCCACCCCCCTGCCCTTCCTCTCCTCCTCTCATCGCTGTCTCCCTGTTCTCTCCCGGTTCTTTGCTGCTAGATGGCCAATCGGGAGTAGTCTGTGCAAGAAGGCGAGCGACAAGGCGGGCCTGACCCTTGACCTCTATGGCACGGGGCTAATCAGTTGAGTTACAGCCACCTCAGACAGGCCTGTGGCGGGGAGGGGAGAGCCAGCTCAGCAGCTAGCTGAGAGTCTGATGGGTTCACTCTGGGGTTAGTGCAGGGACTGGTAGGGCCCAGAGGGGGAAGAATTAGAGCAGGAACGAGAGGTTCGAGGTTTGAGAGGACAGGAATCGTTAGATGGGGTGAAGGCAACAGGTAGTGGGGTAGTTAGATGGGGTGAAGGCGACAGGTAGTGGGGTAGTTAGATGGGGTGAAGTCTGCCTCCCACTGGGATTCTAAAAACAACCCCTTCTTTTCACAGCAAAATCATTCCAGTTTCCACAGATCCCTGTACAGACAAGGGCAGAAAACCCCTTCTCCTCTCTGTAGCCTCCACCTCTCCTCATCCCCTCCGGAGGCCTCTAGATTTCCCCTGTGCTCAGATAGCAGAGTGAGAAACGAACGGCGACAGAGATGCATGAGGAGATTGAGGTTATGTGTCTGGTTACGTGTCTGGTGTTTGTGCAAGACTGAACCAGAGGGAGAGAGTGACATCTATTGAGTCTCTTAGTTCTCTTGCACGTCATAACACACAAAACCTTCTGCACATGCTTAGCCTGGATGTCTGCTAGTTGACCCGGCCCAATAGTGGAGTCTTTGGTCCCCACGCTCGGCAGATTTCCCCCCTTTACTATCCTCCAGTCAGAATGAAAATGTCCCCGTCTGAATATAAATTAGATTCGAAATGGGACTTTGCCTGTAGATGGCTATGATAGGTAGCTTGATTGACAGGTGTCTGGTCAAAGCCTTGGTCATTTCCTGGAGGAGTTGGTGTTTTCCTTCCAACCGAGATGATTTAGAGGCGGGAGTACAGATGCTCACCCAGCTCCCTACTCGATGCTGTCAAATCTCTGGTTTCATAACTGCCCTGGGATGCTGACCAGTGTGTCTTAATAAATGATATGTTTGGCAGCGTGGATGTTTGGTGTACGGTTGAAGCTAACAGTTTCAAAGTTTATTGTTGCCATGTATTTGAGGCATTAAGAAGTTACATTTAAAGGTAGTTAGTCTTTTTACTTGAATGTGCCCAACCTCTGAATCTGGGTCTGGAGGAGATAGGTCTTTAGGTTTCTTGTTACAGGTATTCAACATCTATGTATATGCATCTCATCAGGCATCTCTGCATCAGCCTAATTAACAATTGAATCCTTAACCTCCAATACTCCTCAACCCTACTCTACCCTCCTCCCTACCTCCCTCTCCATGCTCCCTACCCACCACTCTACCCTCCTCCCAACCCTCTATCCTACTCTTTATCTTTCTTTCTTTTTTCAGCTGTTCACTCTGTTTAGCTTTCCGTCATATATACAGTACATCGCTCAACCTCTATCTCTCTCTCTCTCTAGTAGCCAGACAAACGTCACCCCCAGGTTTTGCGTCATCAGTTTGTTAAGTCCAGGTCACAATCCACAATAGTTTTTCTGTCGAACAATAACCCATTCACCTTCTCCTAAGTATGAGTGTCCTTGTGTTGGTTTTACAGGTTGTTTCTTTGAACAGGAAAGTCACACCACCCTAGAACATTCATGTTGTCACCCCCACCTTCTCATTCCCATGGTCTCCTGTCCTCTGTCCTCCTTCTATCACTGTTGGGCTGTGTATCTTTAAAAAGGATTAACCCAGTACTTCAGCTGAGACAGATTGGAATGACGCTTAACCCACACAGGCATTAAGAATTGGAGACTGGAACAGACTCCATAGAGCCCTGTAAGTGTGTGTGTGTGTTTGAAAGAGATGTTATTTACGACATGACAATGGCCAATAGTTTTGTCTTTCTTTGTGTATTACATTTGCATACACACAGTGAAGCCACGAGACTCCCGTTGACTTTTTGGCTGTCCCTGGCAGGGCTTTGTGCAGGTGCCTGCAAGAGGGTCACTTATTATAGACAGACAGGACACTCTCAGCCTCTCAGACTCAGACAAGGGCCTCTCCTCTCTCTCCTCCCTCCCTCTGTTTCTCACTGTCTCCTTTTCTTTCTCTCTCTTTGTCTCAATTTCTGTCTCTCTTTCTTTGGCTTTTTCAGAAATATGTTTGTTGGATTAGGAGCAAGGGATCCCTGCCCCCTACAAAAGCTCAGGGAGCGTGTGTGTTTGCATGGGCGTTAGTGCGTGCGATCGGACGTGTGTTTGTGTGTGGGAGTGAGTGTTAAACAAGGCCAAGTAGAGTGAGGCCTTTCCTAAGCCTTAGCTGCTGAGTGGAGTCTGCGTCTGTCCCCTGCCTGGTCCTGAAAGATGCTGAGCCGCCACTGACCGGAGGTCTACGGAGCACTCACCAGCTCACAGATCACCACCCTTTCCAGGTAGGACACACTTCTCGCCGTCGCCATAGTAACATCGCTCACACGGTGCCCCGGACAGTGCCGAGTATGCAGTTACTGTAATATTCCGTCGTTCCAGTGCCAGAATAGTTTGGACTTGTTCTATGCAGGTCCAGAACCAGGGATCACTGCGATGGGTTTGTACGCCACGGACACACTCACGTTCATGCAATCACATATGTATGGAGCCACTAGGGGGGGGGGGGGGGGGGGGGGGTAATGTGATCTCCTGGCAGTTTTTTGCTTGGAGACTCACTCATGGACAGTCAGAGAGGGCTATATGTTTGACACAGTCCAGGCTGAACACATATCTAGACTGTTGTGGAAAGTCTTATTCTCTGGTGTGTGTGTGTTGCTTCATGGAAACCCTCTCTGATTGTGCTTGTCACGTCCAGGGCACAGGGGAATGTGATGGACCATGAGAACACGTTTCTAAAGAGAAAGTCTGAGAACACCATGTGCTATTTACCAAAGAGTCGTTTGCAATCGACCAGCACTCACATCAAACTACATAACTGTTAATCTGTCCTTATGGGGTGACTTCAACCGAGTTTGTGGCTGCAGTTCCTCCTGGAACTGCTAGAGGGGGTTGTATCCTACCCAGCCAAGCGCATGAAAAAATATGAAGTCCAGAGGATTAATAGTTTTGAAGAGGGCTGTGAGAGATGTGGAGGGGATAAAGAGAAGTTTTAGAATCTACAGGGGAAATAAAATAGAGGTGCAGTGTATTCAAGGGGGAAAGAAGGGGCGGGCAGGATTTCTGGCTACTGACAGGGAGCTACAGACGCTCAGAATTGATGTGATTGGTCAAGTTAAGCTGTCTGTTTCCTTTACCTCCAGCTCTGTCTGTGTCTTAACCCATGTTACGTCTTACTTGATATCCTGTCTTTTATCTGTCTTCTATCTCTTCTCTTACTAGAGCGATTATCAGTAGAGCCACGCCCCTTCTCTGCCTTTCTCACCGTTTTCTCTCTCTTCCTCTCTCTCTCGCTCTCTCTTCCTCTCTCGCGCTCTCTCTGTCTCTCCCCTCTTTCTCTCCTCCTCCTTGTAACTCAGTACACACAGGGAATGCTTTCTCACACATTAATGTCACCAAGTTCAGGGAGTAATTAATTTCTTCTTCCAGACCCCATACCAGGGAGAACTACTTCACATCATTTCGTACTTTCTTTCTTTTTCTCCTGCTCTACCTCCCTCACACCCCAACACAGAAGTTTACTCTGGTCTGTATGTATATATCTTGCACTCTCTCTCTCTCTCTCTCTCTCTCTCTCTCTCTCTCTCTCGCTCTCTCTCTCTCTCTCTTTCTCTCTCTTTCTCTCTCTCTCTCTCTCTCTCTCTCTCTCTCTCTCTCTCTCTCTCTCTCTCTCTCTCTCTATATATATATATATATATATATATATAAGCCAACAACCAATCAGCAACAAACTGCTACACTATGTGTGGTCAGATATCTGATTATATTATCAATCTGTCAGACAGTATATATAAATATGAATATACATATATATATATATATATATATGAACATACATTCAAAAGGCTGGGTGTTCTCCATCTATGTTATCAATATACTGTTCATTTAAACCCCAAGTGACTAACTGACTAAAATGAAAAACATGCCCTTCCACTTCAAGTTCAGATACAGAACCTAACCCTATAACATACATTTTCTTAGTAGAGTAACTCGTTGGAGTTTGCTGGGGACAAAAAGGTGACAAGGTTCTAAGCTCCTTCTGTCCCTCCAGTCCAAGTGATTGTGACATGGTTAGCTGTTGGAGGACGTACAGTCCGTACTGTGTGAAAGAGGTGAGTGTGTGGGTGACAGCAGAGGGTGAAGCTCCTCATGGTGTTCTGGTAAGGACTGCACCCCAACACCATGGAGAGGAAGCATGGCTTGGCATTGGACCCTTGCTTCCTAAAACAGTAGTGCGGTAATGTCTCATTTGGTGCAATCCCGGGTTGAGCTGATGTTTCTGTTTGATTGATATCAAGGCTTTCAGATGCCTACCTTAATGGTTTTCTCCCCAGACTGGTTTGTTTTGGTTCCATGTGGGGGACGGCATAGTGGCGGGCATGAGATGGGCACTGCCAAATCAGATGGAAGCTAATCTAGTATAGCTAGTATAAGTGCTCTCAGGGTAGTGTAGAAATGCCACCTGTGAAGTCATTTCCTCCACAAAAACAGCAACTAAGTGGCTAAAGATGTTGTTGATTATGTATTTGATTAATGTAAGTTTTGGCCCCTGCTTAATGTTCCAGAAGAGAGAGTTGACGAAAGTTGACCAGAATGGACGTAGGGACGTTCTGGAGCAGGGCGTCAACTTCACGGAGGGGGTGGGGTGTGTGGAAGGCAAGGGTCTCCATCCATTTCCTTCCACTTTATTTGAATAGGCCAACCAGATCAGATCAAAAAAGCTTGCTTTAGGGTGAGGGAAAGGACAGTACTTCCTGAGTCATTTATGATTCATTGAGTTTCGCAATGTGAATTACGTTTTCTTTCACTGCTCTTACTGTATACTTCACACAAACTCATCAGCCATGAAGTCAAGTGGGAAATGGGGAACAAAGTCAGAAAATCTTTTTTTAAATGTTGTTCCTATTCTATTTACCAATTAGTTGGGGAGGTGGAACTAGAGAAAAGTGTGCCAGAGGGTCACATAGTCAGGGTTTACGCAGGCATGTGTAAAGGAATCCAGATTTATCTGGAATCAGATCCAGATCAGATCCTGATAAGCAAAGGATTTCTGGGCTCTGCCAGACAAGGTGGTGCTGCTCCATCTGAGACTGCGACCACTGAGTGGCAGAGACGGCTCGAAATTGTACAAGGTGCTTTAAAGCACCAGTTACTAACATGCTCTCTCTGGGGATTAAAGGACTACCCTGGGAAAGATCGGTCCTTGCCTGCTTGCCAGCCTGTCTGCCTGCCTGCCTGCCTGCCTGCCTGCCTGCCTGTCTGTCTGTCTGTCTGTCTGTCTGTCTGTCTGTCTGCCTGTCTGTCTGCTTCTGTCTGTTAGGGATTCAACCTTCCTTAAAAGAAAGAGAATACACCGTACCAAGTCAAACATACCAAAGACACAAATGGAAAAAGTTCAAGAGAAATGGAGAGATTGAGGGAAGAATATAGATAGAACAACACACACTGTAGATCAATAGAAAGATAGACTTTGCTGAAAGGATGATAGACAGAACGGAAGAAGAGGGAGTGAGAGAGAAGGGGAGAGAGACCGGGGTAAGAAGGAGGATGGTGGAAGGGAGAGGGAGGGAAAGAGAGAACGAAAGAACGAGAGAATGAGAGAGAGAGAGAGAGAGAGAGAGAGAGAGAGAGAGAGAGGAGCACTAAACTCCAGCAGGGCTGAAGGGGGAGTGTCTGCTCTGAGGGAGGCTACAGAGCAGCACCCTGACACAGACCCTCACTCCACCACCCGACTCCACGGTAGGGCTGCCCTCTGTACTCTTACTCTGTGTGTGTTCCTGTGTGTCTGTGTGTGTGAGCGTGTTTGTCTGTTTGAAGAATGGGGTAAGTGTGCGTGTATGGTTTTTTTTCTCCAAAGCTTTTGCTTCTGCATACATACAGTACTGTAGGGGCCCGGGCAAAACTTCAAAGTCTGTGAATGTGTGTGTGTGTTTGTGTGCTGAGAGACATCAGGGTTCTCTACAGGGCAAACACTGTTAAGATGTGCTCCAGCTTGCTTATACTAGCTACAGTAAGGTTTCACAACACCTTATAATAAATTCAGTTGGAGGAAAAAAAAAGATTGACAGGGTTGGTGTGTTACAGCATTGTTCTGTGGATGTTTGTGTATCGGCTCCTTATCCTTAGTAACATAGCGTAACTTCTGGTCTTCATAAGCGCGTCTTTCCGTTCCCTGATCTGTTTGATATTAAAAGTATTAGCACCTACTATTTGTTGGTCTGTGAGCGGTTTCAGTACTGGTGTGAGTTTGTGTGAGTACTGGTGAGGGTGTAAGGAGTTCTGTGGGCGGTCTTGTCAGAGTGTGTGAGTGGGTCTGACACCGCTACCTGTTCTCCTCTGTTCTAGAGGTGGTTTTTCAGACTGTTTTTCTTTCATGTCTTTGGTCGTCTAATTTGGCACAATAACCTGGACAGTGAATGCAATGAACAAACTCTGTAGGTACCGAGCAGTTTTCTTGTAATCACACAGTATTTCAAAATGTTTTATTTTGGATGTTAATAAGTCTAATTTGGCAGAATACATTATAATACTAAACATTTGAAAGTCAAATTCTAACATGGGAAGCACAACTCAGTTCATGTTCAGTTTATATAATGTATTGTTGTCCCTACACTAAAAAGCACGTCCTTAACTTGAATGGGCATTGTGGGAAGGAATTGGATAGCAATTTTTCCTTCTCCTGTTTTTCCTTCTTTGTGTGGTGTTGGATGCCAGAGTTACACTGTCTGTTCATATAATGTGTAGAGAGTGTGGACTTTGTCTTGTCCCTTGTTCTTTGTGACATTGCTTGTTAAAAACGGCGATACAAATGAAGTTGGATTTCATTCGATTTGTCCCTGTTTACACTTCCTGTACTCTCTGTGTCCGGGTGTACCTAAGGGCTCTGACAAGGACATTGGGGTTAGTGATGGTGGTGTGTGAATTGTTGGACTCACTTTGATTAAGATAATAGCATTCCGTTTTAATGGAGTCTCTCCCTCGGCTCACCATCAGGTTCTTGTCCAGGCAAACACACACAAACTAAGTTCTAAATTTTCATTTAGAACACAATTTAAAAAATATGCCCGAAAAAAACTGTTATCATGTAAAATCAGTTTATTATATCATTAGTTTTAGATTTTACTACTTCTTTATATTTAATAATTTCTTATATTCTTTGAATAAAATACATGAAAAGATATACGCTATATTTGTATTGTATGTTTCCTGTCAGTCATCAGACATGTTTTGCCTTGGAATCAGATTTTCTTTTTTTTTTCGGTTTGAAAACATTAGCATATTAAAATACTTTTACAGTTATTATTTGTAATGTTAATTAGTTATTTTAGTACAAGATGGGAGAAGGGTTAGGGTTGGGAGAAGAGATTCTCCTCATCTTATGGGGTCAAAGAATACAAAAATAAAGAGAATAAATTCAGATTTTTTGTTGGAAGAGCACTTATACAAAAGATAAATTGTTAATTGTTAATTGATCACTTTATACATATTGACAAATTAACAATTTTTTTTTATTTCAGATTGAACCATTATGTATGTATGTCATTTTGGTTTTAATAAATGTGTTTCCCCATTTGGTTGAACCCTGAATCTAAACAATTACGGTATGTAATTGTTAACTTGATTTATAGGGTCAATAACGTCAAGACAGTTAAACATTTGTACAATAAATAAGTGACACTGGTAATAAAAATGCATTCATAATTTATATTACAGAGTTAACAAAGACAAAAAAAGAATGTTAGTTTGAAGTTAGCGAGTCAGCGGGTTTGTAAAAATTATCAACTCATTAGCTTGCTCCCCTACTGGCTCAAAACGTACTAAATTTCATCTGTCAAACAAACCACCCTATTTTGTGTTTTTTATTCTTCATGTCAAGTCTTGTTGCTGCCTGTGTACCTTGTTTTCTGTATTCAGTTCATGTGTGTATTTTATCACCAACAAGGTACAGTACCAAAAAATCAGTTGTGATTTTAGCTGTGTCAGTTACAACAACTTGAGCATAGAGTAAATAAACCAACATGTTCTAGCAGAAGTCTCCTGGGAACTGCTTGGCAGACAGGGTCTCTTGGGGGTTTCACATCTTTTTATCTTTCCATTAAGTGCTTCGAGCATTTTCTTTTAACCCCTTTGATACAACACTCATCTGCCTGGGTTTCCTCACAACTAGCACAATGTGGTTGACAGTGACCGTGAGGCAGGAATGTTTTGAGACTGTCATGAGAGAATAGTGGTTTATAGAAATTGCTAATGAACTCCGTTTTTTTCTGGGTGGTAATCACTATGTACTATACTGTTTGTGTTGCAGACTGTCCCAGATCTTTCCCTCACTGCTAGTTTTGTCTCATGAAGAGGTTGTGGAGAAGACCCAAGAGCCTCTTCCTTCATCGCCTCAGACGGCCCCATTCCATTTATAAACCACCAAAGCCGGCCACAGCCTGCTCACAATCTGCTCCACCCCTCCACAGCCAGCCCGCATCCCATTTCTAGTCCTATTCAACGTTCCAATTCTACCTGTTCCAGTTGGCCCTGTCCCATTCCCACTCACCTTACCTTTCTCTGAACCTAATTGTCCCCTGATGGGCCCCTTATCAGACCGTTCCTCAACTCCACTACCATCGGCGCTCACGTCCTGCCCCTAACAACCACCAGCCGCATTGCTATGGAGATGAAACCACCTTCAACAACGATGATGATGACGGAGAGGGAGAATGACGGAGAGAGGGAGAAAGCAGAGGAAGAAAACGAGGGGACTAGGGAGAATGGCAGACTGATGCTGGCGGACGGCAGCCTTGGAGATAAGGGGCCCAAGCTGACTTCCGGGCCGGGACAAGTGTCCAACGGCTTTCCCTCTTCCACCTCCCCCCAGAGCCCCAGGGAGGGGGGAGGGGGCAGCACAGGGGGCCAGGGGCCACTCAGGACGCTGGTGGTCCAGCAGACCAGTCTGGACCGTCCTCGTGAGACCTGGAGCAAGAAGATGGACTTCCTGCTGTCTGTGATTGGTTATGCTGTGGACCTGGGGAACGTGTGGCGCTTCCCCTATATCTGCTACCAGAACGGTGGAGGTGAGGGGAGGGGGGGATGCTGGAGGAAAGGTGGAGGAGTTGGTAGTGGTTGTCTCAGGATCTGTATGTTGGTCGTCTTACGCTACAAAGATAGGACACCACAAAGCCAGAGGGACAGATCTAGAGGTCTTTGTGAGGTGAACACACAGTTTAGATAACAGAATATTTCAATCCCTCATTACGAACCAACCCTATTCAGGTCATTTCTAATGTCCTTCTAATGAAGTTAGTAGTGTCCACAAGGTGTTTTTCTCGTATACCGAGCTGTCCCTCTGTTGTTGCCACACTCCTAAGCAGCAAATAGGTCTCCCTGCCACTTGATTGAATTTGTAATAATAAAATCTTTGCAATTTCCTGTTCCTCTCTCTCTTTCTCACTCTCTCTGTGATCGTGTATGTTTACGTGCGTGTGCGTGTGTGGTGTGGTGTGCGATCTGGGGAGGGAGGGAGAGATGGAGAGACAGGAATCAGGAGAGCCTTGATGTAGTAGAAAGACTATTAATTGTGTGCTTTATGAAAACAGGCTCAGACTCTGTCTGTTTCCCTAATAACCTGTCTCACAGCTCCTAAATCAACTATTATCTGGATTTAATGTCAGAGACCAACCCATATACTGTAGAACAGACAGACAAACAGACAAAACATAGACACAGACAGACAGACAGAGACAGACAGACAGACAGACAAGCAGGACAATAATGTCTTCCTTCTTTTGGGGCAAGACATGACAAATTTCTTTTGAAAGCATTGAATGTTTTTAGAAACATAGATGATTGGATCTGTGCATGTCCAATGACCAGTCAATTGTTGATGACCACTGCGAAAAGATTGACTTGATTTGTCTTTAGGGGCATTCCTGCTGCCTTACCTGCTGATGGCGGTGTTTGGAGGAGTGCCTCTGTTCTATATGGAGCTGGCACTGGGGCAGTTTCACCGCAGTGGGTGCATCTCCATCTGGAAACACATCTGCCCCATCTTCAAAGGTACAGATATGAGGGAAGAGGAGAGAAGGGGAAAGAAACAGATAGGAGGGAAGGGGATAGCAAAAGAGAGGAAACAAGGGGAGAGGACATGTCAAACTGTCTATCAAGTCAGCTTAGGGAGAGCCTGAGAGCAGTGATGTCACCTCTCTGACCCCTGCAATCTTCCTGCTGGAGCCTCCTCATCTCCTCACCATGCCCATATGATATACAGACTCTGTTATGGAAATTGTCACATTTTCTCTAAAATGCCAGCTGCTTAGAAACGTGATATTATGTAAATCTTAGTTGTTTCTAAATGTCATCTCCCTCTTAAATCCAACTTGAATTAGTTTGGAAACACCATTGATCTGTGATTGGGGTGAGTGAGCGCAGAAGTAAGAGACTGACACTGTCTGTCTGACTGACTGACTGACTGTCCCGCTCTCATCTCTCCCTGCCTCCCTCTTTCCCTCTCCTTCCTTCAGGTATAGGCTTCGCCATCTGCATCATAGCGCTGTACATAGCCTTCTACTACAACACCATCATGGCTTGGGCTTTGTACTACCTCCTGTCGTCCTTCCGACCCACCCTGCCTTGGACCACCTGCTCCAACAGCTGGAACACGGTCAACTGCCTGCGCTACCTCTCCACTGACAAGAACGTCACCTGGACCAACTCCTCCACCTCACCCGCTGAGGAGTTCTATACGTAAGTGCATGTAAGTGAGAGATAGAGGGTGGGGGAGGGGGGAGTAGGCAGGAGGTGAGGATATTTGGGGTAGTCGGTGTGATAATGAAGGCGGAGGTGTTAAAGAGTGAGATGGGAAGGAAGGCAGAGTTTTTGCTTCACTTTGTCCAACTGGGAGAGGAGGAACAGGTGGAACAGGAGGAACAGGTGGGGAAAGGCTCGATGTGTCTGTGTGTGTGTGTCTGTGTGTCTGTGTGTGCGTGTGTGTGCGTGTGTGTGCGTGTGTGTGTGTGTGTGTGTGTGTGTGCGTGTGTGTGTGTACCGGGGGGCATCTTCACATGTGCAGATTATGTGTGGTAGGGTAGAGGTGGAGAGACTCAGAAGCAGGTCTCTGGGTTGGTAGAGGTCAGGGGTCAGGGGGGTCAGAGTTCTCTCTAGACTGGGTGTTTCACACTTATCAGATTCCTATCTGTGTCTTACAGGCATAGAACTGTCCAAGATATTTTCCAAATCAATCAATCAATCAGCTGTGGTCACATCTGTGTAATTCCTTTCTATTGACCCTCTACCTCCCATCGCTGTCACCAAGTCTGCTTTCCCACAATGCCAATTGTATTTGTAGTTTGTTAAATAGTTATTATATGCCCTGCCATTGCTGACTAGATGCTTTAGGTTTGTTTTTTCTCTGCTTCCTCATTGAAACAAACAGTTCCCCTTTCTACCCAATTCAAAGGAAACCGTGTTTCTTGTGTCTCCCACTTTCTCTCTCTCTCTCGCTCTCTCTCTCTCTCGCTCTCTCTCTCTCTCTCTCTCTCTCTCTCTCTCTCTCTCTCTCTCTCTCTCTCTCTCTCTCTCTCTCTCTGTCTCTCTCTCTCTTTCTCTCTCTCTCCAGTCGCCAGGTGTTGCAGGTTCACCTGTCCCCAGGCCTCCACCAGCTGGGAGCTGTCAGCTGGCAGCTGGCCCTCTGTCTGCTCTTCATCTTTACCATCGTCTACTTCAGCATCTGGAAGGGGGTGAAGACGTCCGGCAAGGTGGTGTGGGTGACAGCCACCTTCCCCTACCTGGTCCTCCTGATCCTGCTCGTCCGTGGGGCTACTCTGCCTGGAGCCTGGAGGGGCGTGGTCTTCTATCTCAAACCTGATTGGGGGAAACTGCTCAGCACTGCGGTGAGTTGGGCTTCGATTCTTGACCTGCTGGCCTCAGCATTTTGACGAGCAACATGTGAGTGTACTCTCAGGAAATAAAAATATACAAGTTATTATTCATCCCTGTAGAGTAATCGACTGAAAACAACAGTCTAAAGGTATTTTTTGTCAATGGTTACATCTTTTCTCCCTACCTGATGAGATAGCCCCTCTTGTGTCATGTGAGACTATCTATAAGGGCTGCTACATACATTAATTATTTCCTCCCTTTTCTCTCCCCCCTCTCACTCTCTCCCCTTCATCTCTTTTCTTCGTTCCATCTACCCCTCCAAACTCAATTGTTTTCCCCTCCAGGTCTGGATCGATGCTGCAGCCCAGATCTTCTTCTCCTTAGGGCCAGGCTTCGGGGTATTGCTGGCCTTCGCCAGCTACAATCCATTCCACAACAACTGTTATAAGTGAGAATGTACCTCCTCGCACACTCCTACTCACTATTTAGTAATCCACTCCACCCTAACCCATGACCTTTCATTCTGTGAAACTCCCTCAACTGCATATCTCCCAGATATTGTCAGTCTAGTTCAAACTCTTCACTACCATCCACCCACCCACCTCACCCCTCCTCCCACCCACCTCACCCCGCCTCCCTCCCACCTCCCCCCTCCTCCCACCCACCTCACCCCGCCTCCCACCCACTCACCCCGCCTCCCTCCCACCTCCCCCCTCCTCCCACCCACCTCACCCTTCCTCCCACACCCACATGTTTTCTATTCTTCCCTGTCTTAGAGATGCGTTGTTGACCAGCTCCGTGAACTGTCTGACCAGTTTCCTGTCCGGCTTTGTCATATTCACCGTGCTGGGCTACATGGCTGAGATGAGGCAGCAGGGCGTGGAGACAGTGGCCAAGGATGCCGGTAGAGATCCTCCCAATTGCCCTTTAAGAGGTCATGTGATCTGTCCGGTGTGAAACGTCTTCACTGAAACTGAACTGTCCCTCTCCTCTCTTCTCTGCAGGCCCCAGTCTGCTGTTCATCATCTATGCCGAGGCCATCTCCAACATGCCCGCAGCCACCTTCTTCGCCGTCATCTTCTTCCTCATGATCATCATGCTGGGTTTGGACAGCACGGTCAGTCCACATCCTTTCCTTCTTGACCAGCCATTCCCCAAACTCAACCTCCAGCTCAACCCTATCCCAGTGAGCCTTCAGTCCAACCCTGCCTCAAGTTCAACTTCCAACACTACCCCTGTCACGCTACCACCAGAAAACCCTCCAAAGGTCTCCTCCCTCATATCCCCCCGAAGTTTCACCCTCAAACCCGGCCTCACCCGGCCCCCCTACCCCCCCTCACTATCATCACAACCCTCCCTAAATCTCACCGCTCATCCTTTCCCAAAGACTCCTGTCCTCAAACTCCCCAGCTCAATTTCCTCCGATCTACTGGACGTTATGTTCCATCGAGCGTGCTTCTCACCTCAACTTTAAAACAAAGCAAATATAGCCATGTTTATTCACGGACGATCCGAAGCGTGGACTCATAAAGGCGTGAACATATCATATCAGCTGCAGGTGGGGTAGGGACCACTGTCAACACACTGTGTGATACGACTTCAATATGAGTGTTGTGTTGTCATCCTGTCTTCATAACCGGCTCTTTATCTCACCTCAGGGTGGGCCAGGGAAGGCCAGCTGGAGAGACGAGGGGCTTATCACGCACAGATAATCACTCTCTCTCTCTTTCTTTCTGTCCCTCTTTCTCTTTGCGTCTCCTTCTCTTGCTCTCCGTCTCTCTGTTTCTCCCTTTCTCCCTTCCCTCCTCTGTCTCTCTCTTGCTTTCTCCCTTTCCTCCTCTGTCTCTCTCTTGCTTTCTCCCTTTCCTCCTCTGGCTCTCTCTCTCTCCCTCTTTCTCTCTTTCGCAGTCTCTTCCTCTCTCTACCTAAATCTAACGGTTGTCAGAGCACGCAGGGAAAAAAGAAACTCAATTGGCCTGATATTGCATTCTTCTCTTGATATTGGCTCTGGGCTAATCTTTCTCGTCCTCTTTTCCCCTCTCCCTCTCCTGTCCTCTGTAGTTTGCAGGTCTGGAGGGGGTGATCACAGCCATGCTGGATGAGTTCCCTCACCTCCTGGCGAAGAGGAGAGAGTGGTTTGTCCTGGGCCTGGTGTGTGTCTGCTACCTAGGGGCCCTCTCCACACTCACATATGTAAGTCTACCATACCCAAACCCCTTGGTCAGACCTACATGGCTATGGATCCTAGACTTCCTCACCACAATGTCCCTGTCCTGTGACTAATCTCCTCTCCCTCCTCTCTTCGACACCCTTCCAGGGCGGTGCATTTGTGGTGAAGCTGTTTGAGGAGTACGCTACAGGGCCTGCTGTCATAACTGTGGTCTTCCTGGAGGTCATTGCGGTTTCCTGGTTCTATGGTAACCACAACAAAGTCACAAAAAGATAACATATAATGCCACACCAGCGGAATGACCTCATGAATGTAAACATTCTCTACAGAGTCAGTCTTATTGATTCATAAAAGACTAAAGAAAAAGTACATACTGGACCTGTTCCGTATTTATTTTGTGAATTACACAGTTAAGAGTATAATGTTGGCTTAAGTGTGTGTTTTTTGTGGGCGCGTGTGTGTACGTGTGTGTACCTGTGAATGTGTGTACCATTTCCAGGCACCACGAGGTTTTGCAACGATGTCAAACTGATGCTGGGATTCTCTCCAGGCTTGTTCTGGAGGGTCTGCTGGGTGGCCATCTGCCCCTGCTTTCTACTGGTAAGACACGCACACACACACATGGGTCAAATGGCCAGACACCGAGAGCGTGGGTGACCTGGACAGTTAGATTCACGCAGACAGGGGAACAACCATTGGTCTGAGATGAAAGAAAAAGAGGCTTACAGCCACAATCTGTAGCATGTATTTCAGCCCAACTGAAGTCTCCCATCTTCCCCCCTCTCTCTCTGACTACTCTTCCCTTATCTTCTTCTCTCCCTCTCCCCCCCCTCTCTCTATCTTCCTTTCCCCTCTCTATGTCTTTCTTCCTTTTTCTTGCTTTCTTTTTCTGTCCCTTTCTGTTTCTCTTGCATTCTCTTGTCCCCTCTCTCTCTCTTCTGGTCAGTTCATCATAGTCAGTTTCCTGGTCTTCCCTCCGGAGGTGACGCTGTTTGACTACCACTACCCAGCCTGGACCACCGTGCTGGGCTACTGCATCGGCCTGTCCTCCTTCATCTGTGTGCCCTCTTACATGGTCTTCCACATGCTCACCTCCAAGGGAACTTTGAAACAGGTGAGGGCAAGCCATCTTCTTTTTCGCAATCTCTCTTTCTCTCTCCTCTCTTTTCTCTCTGGAAACAGATGACATGATCAAAGAGGACCATGGACAGTTTAAGACGCACACATCCAACTGCACGCACACATACACACACACATGTACACAGACAAGCATATGTTCAGTGTCACGTCCCAGGGAATAAAGGTTCTTGTTAGAGAGAGAAGACAGACATCAAAGGGCAGGGTACACAGCTACCTCTCTCGCTCCTTCTTGTTACCTTTAATATGGCTGTCACCCAATATTTACCCTCCTGTTACAGCACACAATAGCACTGACGCAATGTGTCAACAGAGTGTTTGTGTGTGTGGTGTGTGTTTGCGAGTGTGTAAGCACGTGTGTACACCGTTGAACCAAAACAAGGTTGGAATGGTACCCTCCAATCCCTACCCACTCAAGGTCCGTTATCTAACCGTCTACACCCCCAATCGAGGGTTTCAAAAGGTTGTCTCGTTTCAGCTCCTCTCCTTCTGCTTTCCTCTCCACCCTCCTGTCACCCGCACCCTTCCCCTGCTCCTCCTCTCCTCCTTGTGTTCCCTCCCTGTTTTCTTTTTGCCCTCTCTTTCCCAGCGTCTGCTGAAGGGGATCACTCCGGAGGCCAGCTTTGGCTCTCAAAGAGACGGCCTCGTCACCAACGCAGTCTGACCTGGGGGGCTGTCTCCCTCTTCTGGACACAGAGCCCAGCTGCGAGACAGGGGGTGCCTGCCACCTCCGCCTGTCCTCCAGACTCCCCCCACCCTCATCCTCCCCCAGCACTGAGGCACTCGCTCAGACCCCAATCCCAGCCAGGAGAGGGGTCTCTGGCTTACTGAATGCCCCCCCCTTCTTCTGACCTAGATAAACCAGTGATCAATTTGCTCATGCTGTTAGGGTTAGGGTAAGCATCAAAAGTCCCTGTCTACATGTGTATTTCAGAGGCATTCATAGGTGGTATATTTTTTGGTGTCTCTACTCATTTAGATTCCAGAGTACAATGTGTTCCTGCATTGAATCTCAACACATTCAGCTCTACGCACACACACTTTCATAAAATGTATAGCGTGTCTATGGACGCACAAAATGGAGATGTATGGCATATCCATAGACACACAAAAACATACCTCTGTATTTTGCCAGGTTAAATAAAGCCACAAAGCATTTATGTAGGTTCATCAATCACCCATCTCACTACTATCTGAGTTGAGTTCTACTATTCTAGGTATTCATTGCAAAATTCAGGTATCTTTTTACATGTCTAAATGACGCCAAATATATTACTTCATATGATATCTCTCCAGGGGTTACCAGCTATGCTTTTAGGATAACCGGCCTGTGTTGTGGGTTAGGCTTGGGGATTGTGGGTTTGTGGTCTGATCAAGTTTGGTTGGTTGGTTAGCCTGCATGGCGTGTGGTTATGACAAGATCTCTGCATGGTTGGTGCCATACCATGCCATACCACAGTGCCAGCAAGATACTGGTCAGGGGAGGGGCCAGACTGGCAGTACTGGTTTATGGGAATTGTAGTAAAGAGAAGGAGAAATAAGGCGAAAGATGACTTGAGAATGTGTGTGTTTGTGTTTGTGTTTGTGTTTGTGTGTTTTGTGTGTGTGTGTGTGTGTGTGTGTGTGTGTGTGTGTGTGTGTGTGTAGCCAGGTCGAGCCCAGGAAAGGAACGAGATTTGTGAATGAGAGTTGTGTACAAAGTCATCTAGGGGTCATACTATTGCAATATAAGATGTACATTTATTTAAAGAACTATTATTGCTGTCGAATCAATGTATGCTTTTACTTATCTGTTCATGTCATTCACCATAGCCTCCAACTAATCACAACATTTAGTTTTGTTTAGCAATATTTTGATGCTCATATCTAATTATCAATAGTGAAAACCAAATATTGATCATGGTCAATCTCTGCACCTTCATGTCTTTCCTTCAACACTCAGTGTCTGAAAATCAACATCACTCTTCTTTTCCTTTGACCAAAAAGGTTGTTGTGTAAGAATGGAAGTACCCGTATGAAATTCTTCAGTACATGTATGTAGCCAGTCTTGATATAAATGTGTATATCCCTTTATCCTGTGAAAATCTGTCTACCCCATAAATGAAGTGTGTGTGTGCAAACGCGTGTGTGCATTTTTGTATGTGTGTATGCAGGTGTGCATGTGTTTTTGTCTGAATGCGTGTGCATATTTCCTAGTGAGTGCCTGTGTGTATGCGCATGTGAATGCTGTGTGCTTTTGTATTTGTGTGTGTGTGTATACATTACAAGCAGAAATAAAGGTGAACCACTTTGTCAGCTGTGTCAGTGTGTGCATGCAGATGTGGGTAAAGTGTTTGATGTGCGTCTGTGCAGTGATCTTAAACTGACGTCTTGTTCTCGGCCAATTATCAAATGACGTTTAGCTAAGTAACGTTTTTTTCTCTCTTGTACTTCTGAAGCCTATCTAAATATATATATATGTCTGTAAAAGATTGTATTAAGAAAAAAGCCTGTATAGAATAAAGATATACAAATATATGAATTAATAGATAAATAAAACAAAGATATACAGAAGTTAACCTCTTGTCTTATTGTCTTGTTTTCTTGTTCACTTTTCAGGGACAATTCTTGATTGAGTACAATTTCTAGAACCAGAGTTTGACGTAGTTATCGCAAGATATATTAACAAACAAATCAAGGAGCGCTTGAAGTAAAGTGTTAATATATTTCAATTGGCAGAATAGTAACATCATTTGTGATGGGGGAACCTCAATGCCAGCTGGCTGTGCGTGCCACAGAAGACATCACGGTTTCGGTAAACACTCCAGCCTGTTCACACACTCACGCGCTCTGATACAGACAGTGTTGAGTTTCAGGCCAGATGACCTAGGCCTCACTGAGTGATGCTACGACACATTGGACGCAAAGAGAAAAGTCTGTCAGTCCT
The DNA here is from genome assembly GCF_021917145.1 of Hypomesus transpacificus. NCBI lineage: Eukaryota > Metazoa > Chordata > Actinopteri > Osmeriformes > Osmeridae > Hypomesus > Hypomesus transpacificus. Next base: position 5,135,369 of record NC_061074.1, read on the forward strand.
ACAGTGAACTGTACCTGTGAGGCCATTTATGCCAAACCTGAACACCTGCTTAACCTGAACACCGCAACAAATACTCACTAGGGTAGCCCACTGAAAAAAATAACGTTATGGGGCAAACGCTAGTGGGCCTATTCTAAGGTTCCACATTAAAAAAAGGTATGTAATATTGTGTGAAAAGACATTTGTGTGTGAGCACACCTACACACACAAACACACACATTGTCGAAGCTCTGTGTATTTTATTGTGGCAATATCCTCTGAGCTCCCATCTCCTGAGTGATGGACACTTCCTGTGTTTTTGCCTGTCTTATCATGCCGGATCTATATTAAACACAGACACGGTGCAGTGGATCCCTGCGCGGCTGCTCCTCTGCTCTACCTGGTTGCTGTCCCCACATTTGCCTGCCAGAGACCCTATCTGCCCCTCCGTGTAGGCCTCATATCATCTCTTTTCCTTTCCTCTTCCATTCTGTTTCTCTGTCTCTTTTTGGACGTTTTCACCAAGAGTCATTTATTTATCTTTTATCTTTGTCTCCTTTCCTCTTTAAAAATCATGACTAAAGTTTTTTTCTGCAGAGGGTTGGACATTTTGGAATGGTTCCTCTTCTCTCCCTCTCCACTTCAGACCTTTCATGGTGTTTAGAGTACATTTCCTCTCTTCTCTTTCTTTTGATTGCTTTGTGAATCTTTCTTTCTCCTTACTTTCTCTCCTTTTCTTTCCTTGTCTCCTCTCCCCCTCTGCTCCCCAGCCTCCCTCTGATCCTATGCTGATATGGCGTTACTCTGAAGACAGGAAATGAAACCTTTTTTTTCCCTCCAAACCGCCTCTGGCTTTATCAGTAGAGCCGTGATTCCCAAGGCCATTGCACAGCTAATGAACTCATATTGCTCTGTGACAATACCATCTTATCTGCACAGACTACTCCCTGATTTCTCCTCTCTCCTCTCCTTACCTCTCCTTTACTCTCCTTTTTCCACGATTGCATTATAATAATTTCACTTTTCATCCCTAGCAATAGGTTTGAATAAACATAATATAACATATTTATCCAATAGATATAGAAAAATGTGCTTGGTGAAGTCAAAGTTAAAAGTCAGGACAATTGCTTCCAATCTCTGTGTTTGGGCCATTGATTTCTGGATTGTATATGCATTTACTGGTATTGTAACACCTATGTGTTGAACAAGGGTTTTTTAATTCATTTATTTTTGTAATTTTTTGTATTTTATTTTTTTACCTGTGGCTTTTCTACAGTAGACACAATGAAGGTACTACTTTTATTGGTCTGCAGCGCCTCCTGTTGGTAAAGTACAGTATTACAGATAGTGTTGCCCTTTTTTGCACCCGAGTATAAATGAACTGTATCAGGATTATCTGTGCCTGTATATTGACCATTCCTTGGCTCTGACCACCGAGATACTGTTAGAACTTTGCACTTCTGATTATCTGTTGTACTTTGTGTAAACTTTTGAGTGTTTCTTTGAATAAAAGTGTCTTCTAAATGAACAGCATTTACAATGTATTTATGTGTGCATGTAGGTATGTATTGATGGGTGTGCAGTCTCCTTTCATTCTGACCTCTATGTTCTCTCCTTTCCCCTCTCAGATGATGGATTGTGTGTGGCTTGGTACTGGAGGCCACACCCCTAAGAAACATAGATGATTGAGCTCCAGCTTGAGGTAGTTGCCTGCTCTTCCCTGCCTCTCCTTGATCAGTGGGTGGGGGAGGGAAATGATCGAGTGGGGTACCTCATCAGCCAGTGGCCCAGATATACCTCCCACTTCCTCCTCCTCCATCTATCTTCCCCTTTATTCTATGGGGAGCTGTCCATCACGAGAGAGCAGGGATAGACGGGTCTTTTCACGCTTGCAAATGCACTTAAAATGCGCCCACATAATATATGATGTGTATATTATACACATCAATGTATTGATATGCTTGAGGTCCACATGCACACATTTCTTCCAGCACACAAACGGTTAAATGCAGTTTGACAGCTGGCCAAATTTGCGCATGCGCTTGTCTTCTGAACGGTTTAGACAGGACCACATAGCAACGACCGGATAACCTGAGTTTCTGCATATCATCTGGACGGATTATGACCAGTAAAGTCTCTTTTTTCATGCAGCTTTCGATATCCGAGAACTTGGATGGCGCTGGTCCACGTTCAGCGCTCGCCAACCCCCAGCAACTCCTCCAGTCCCTGCGTGTCGGTGAGTACTGTACAGTACAGTAGCGGCAAAGCAGGCCAGGCTAGCAAGCTAGGAACGGCGGTTATCAAAATAATTTCCATGAGATACAGTTTAATGGTTCGCATCACGAAATAACTACCCATTCCTTTGAATGACTCATTGGTTGCTAAGTACTGGCAGCTAGCTAGCTAGTTATTCTGGCTAGTGTACAGTACTGTAATACTGTAGTACAGTAGCCACCAAAACGTTAGCCACCTAGACAGAGACATTTCTTCTTACATCCTCAAGCTTCTGTGAAGAAATCTTACACACATGAAACCTACAGTAGCTCGATATTCTAGCTACTGTAAGTGTGACTTGGACATCACTCCAAAACATCCCAAGTATGTTACTAGTACTGGTTCTAGCCTAGAATTGGCTATCTATTTTGCCAGTTAGCACAGCCAACAAACACTACTAGATGAGATAACAATTGACTAGACTAACTGTGTACCATTCGTGTCATGCTATGGACTAGCTACCTTGCGGTTATATTGCTGGAAATGTATATTGCTGGAAGCTTGGTTAAGAAGAAAGTGGGAATCCCCATTCTCTGTAAGGAAATGTTCAGACGAAGTCCAGCCCTGTGAAAGCGGGCCAATGTGTCAGATCATATTGAGTCCACTGGGGAAACATCCCATTCACTGCGACATTTTGAGCGTTGTCTAGTCCAGACTGTGCACTGTAATTATGTGGCCCAGTTGTAAGAAGAAAATACTTAGCTCTATCAATGTCTGATGGGGAATCACATGAGCATGCCAGTGGACTAAATAGATTATCTAGGACCATGGTACAGGGACTAGCTAACAGACACAGTAACAACATCAATAAAGGATACAGAAACAAGCCAAGCACAGACATTCCAACCCCTGTCTGTCTAACTGAGGGAAGGAAGCAGAGTCACGAGGGGGAGGGAGGGACAGAGGGGTATAGATTGACACTGGGTCTCACCTATGTGGTGCCCTCGAGGGTACCAAGGGCCTTTCATGGATACCTAGCTAGGTATGTGACACCCATCTCCATCTGAGCTCTTTCTAGGGGAAGGAGGTTTGAGGGGGAGGGAGGGAGGAAGACGGAACAAGTGAATGAGAAAGAGAGGGAGACCAAGGGGCAGGGAGAGGGATTTGAAGAGAGAGAGAGAGATGGATGATGACGACAGGAGAAAGGGTTGGTTGTGATAGAGACCGTTTTTGGGTGACATCAAACACATGGACAATTTATGGCCCAAAACAATAGTTCATTTGTGGATGCCATGCTTATGAGCATTAGTCCATTACAACATGTCAATCATTCACTGTCCCACGGAGTAAATGTTTTGTAGCCTACCCTAAATCCTTATAAATTAGGCTAATCTGGACTGTTAACAACATGGACCGTCATTGCAGAACTGCCTAGTTCCTCTCTCATTTAGATGGAGGCCCAAAAATCAAATATTATTCTTTCATGTGTTGGGTGACATGGTAGCCAGAATGGCCTTATTCACAGGTCTAGCCTATTATATTTAGTCTGGGTTCTGGCCAGACTGTGCTCTTCTATAATTCTACCAAATGAGGGGATGCAAGGTGAGATACGTGGTAGGCATTTTTTCTTTCTATCACTGTAACCGCATTTCTCTAATCACATTTGCTGGGCAGTCGGCTGATTTCAGACGTCATCTATGTGAGGGCACACGTAACTTGTACCGACTGTCCTGGTGTGTGTTTGTGTGTCTGTTGGGCTGAACATCAAATGTGTGTGTATTTGGTTATGGTGAAGGTGGAGGGGGGTTCTTTTCCCAGGATTGACAGGCTGATATTGGGGAGAAAGTTGCATAGGTTTGGGGGATTACTGGAGCTGGCTGGGATTATGGCTGGGCTGTCTGTGTGTGTAAGGACAACAGCATGGGCTGGGTGGAAGTGGGGGGAGGGACCCAAACACAGACATTTCAGCCTTATCTGCCTGCCTTGTTCAGGGTTTAGTCAAATACCACACCAGACTGTGTATATGGATGAAAGCTGTTATCTGGCCCAGCAGTTATGGCCTGGAGCCTGTATAATGCATTCAAGATAAGGTTCATTCAGTTCTCTTTGGTCGTTTGGAATTGGCGAAATGCTAAATTTGTTCCAAATCCCCACTTGTGTAGCCTGTGTGCCTAGATGCTAGTTCTAAATGTGAGTGGAGACTGAGCAATATCTGGTTCAATTTGGCCCACTTTAAGATGCATCCATTCCTCCCCTTCCTTGAAGTTCACTGAACAAACCCGATTGGACCGATCAAAGCTGGCCCAGCTTCATCAGCATCAGCTCTGATTGGTTGGTGGGTTAGGTCTCCAGGGGAGGATGGATGCATTTGGATCGTTTTTGTCTCCTGTTTGTCGGACTGTCTAATGGTTTTTCTCCCCCTGTTCTCCAGGAGTCAGGCAGTGGGGAGGACAACCGTCGCCCCCAGAGCAGGAGGTAAGGCCACTCACAGGACACTTAAGGTTGTAGCAACTACCTGAAGAAGAACCTTCAAACAACGCTGTTCCTGAACCAGCTGTCTACCTGCCAGAATAGCAATTCCTTCAAGGCTATCCTGATAGCTGCTCTCCACTAGGGGGCGCCTGTAGCTAAGCAGTGACTTCTGGGGCAATTATGGACTCAACTAGATCCAGTACGGCAGGCTGACTGTCAGATGACTGCTCACAGTGTGTCAGCGTGTTTGCAGTTTACTACAAACTCTGTTGTTGGTGTGTGATTGTGTCTTTGCATATGTGTGTGAATGTCACCCTTGTATCTCCAATGTTATCTACTAGTCTGTCATATTTGCATGCTTGGATCAAGTGTATATGATCTCTGACGTCTGTGTGTGTTTAGAGACTCACTGAACAACAACGGTGCTGTTCCTGTACGTGTGTGCACGTGTGTTGGTGTGCGGGCATGTGGTGGCCGTTTGTTGATTTAGAGTTTCACTTCCTTATGACCCAGTATCAGACCTACCTCACGGCAGGTTAAAGCTTAATCATAGCAGGTTTGGTTTTGTTGGGTTACACACTGAAATACTAGGAATGCAGTGCAGTACCTTTAATGTACCAGCCTATCCTATGTGGGGCTAAGGCTAGGTTTCAAATGCTAGACTGTGAACCCTCGGAATGGCACAACAACATTCTAGAACTACAACGCTTCCCATAAAAATACGTCCGTCCGCCCCACACACTTTCTTCTCTCTCTCTGCACAGCTGGCTGATTTCACCCTGGGCATGCAGGCAGCCTGTCTTCCAGTCCACTGCGGCACGGCGGGACATATGGGCCTCATTATCTATGAGGTCATTCTGGGGTGCTGCAGCTGATGTCATAGCACCCAGCCCAACCCAGACCTGTAACTGCCTTCATGTTAGACTAGCTTGTGCTCTGTTGAGATCTCATTATTTGGCGCCCTCACTTGCCAATTCAACCCCCCCCCTCCCCACCCGCCGTTCCACACCCCCAGCCCCCATATTTCATGGTCACGACCCCCCCTTCTCTCTGCTTATGTAACATGGGGAAGTCCCAAATTAACTGTGAATTACACGTGTACTCTCCACATAAGGATTCAATCTAAGTGAGAACAGTCAATCTAATAGGCTCTGTAAGAGAGGAGCGAGCAGTTTAGAGGGAAAGATTGTGCAGTGTTTTTGCTCCAGGGGACTTGGGACTACGTAGCCATTGCAGATAAATGCCAAAGAAAAGGAGGGAAAAGCAAGGAGGGGAGGGAGGGAGGGAGGGAGGGGAGGGAGGGAGGGAGGGAGGGAGGGAGGGAGGGAGGGGAGGGGAGGGAGGAGAGAGAGAGAGAGAGAGAGAGAGGAGAGAGAGAGAGAGAGAGAGAGAGAGGGAGAGAGAGAGAGAGAGAGAGAGAGAGAGAGAGAGAGAGAGAGAGAGAGAGAGAGAGAGAGAGAGAGAGAGAGAGAGAGAGAGAGAGAGAGAGAGAGGAGAGAGAGAGAGAGGAGAGAGATGAGAGAGAGAGAGAGAGAGAGAGACTGTTCCACAAAGAGGGGGTGACAGGGAGTGGAAGGGAGAGTCAGTGAAAGATGTTCAAGGTGTCCTGTAATAGTCATAATATTTGTGCAAATGGTCACCTTGCCTACTAATTTCCTTTCAAATCCTGACGCCAGCTCGTCCCCTGGGACTTGATTAGAGCTTCAGTTGGCAAGCTGCAAAGACATGCACTCAGAACATGAGGCTAAACACACATATCTAATGCACACACTCGTGGACTACTTAAACATCTGTGTTCTTCACATGTAGCCTATCTTCATGTAGCACACACACACCACACCACACACGCTCCTGGTCCTAACACCTGTCTGTTCAGGACTAGCAACATGGCTCAGCAGTTCTGTGGCCTAGTTTTCCCCTCTCTCCACGTGGCCCTCTCCTCTTCCGGACCAACAGAGGTTCTCTGTGTGTCTTATCAGCTGTTAAAAGCATTACGAACCCTGGAAGTCTCCGTGTGAAGGCCAAGGGTAACCAGGGCCTAGCGGTCTAGAGTGGTGAGCAAACATTGAAACTGGCAGAAGGAGGAACTTGTGTAGCCATCAACCAGCTTCCCGGTTTGCCTTTCAACTGTGAACGCCCCCGGTGTTTCTATACATCAAGGTGAAGGTCGGCTGCTCCAGCTACAGGGTCAGCACACTTTCTCCCCATGGTGTAGCCCAATACCTTCACCCTAACAATGCCAGAGTGCATAACAGTGCCTTATCCTGTTAAGCCCGTCTCGAATATTTTTCTGCCTAGTTTGTCAGTATGAGTTTCTGGTGGGCTGAGAGCTGGACACTGGAGGCCAATAGAGTGACAGGGCTAACTCAGGGTTTACCTAAACACACACATACTGTAACATAAACACACACATACTAACGTGTGTACCATTGATGCACACAAGTACAGTTAAACCCTTTCACAATGGAACCTAATCGTGTTATGCAGAGGGATTCTCACACAGCAGCAACGCTCAGGACCTGTTTCTGCTCACATGTCGGTCACAGCCAAGAGAGCGTCGGGACTGTTGTGCAACACGTCTCCAGAGCGTTCCGGTAAATGTCCCAATAACAGCGTCTCCGGTTACCACAGAGACAAACCAGCTATGTTTAGTAGTACTGGGCTCCAGATGTATCAATGCAGGGAGCTCCAGAGCTGTCTGTTGGGCACCTGCAACGGGGGGCATCGTGCGTGTGTGGCGACGGTAGTGAAACGATCAAGATCTATTGACTAGAGTCACGAGGAGGGGGCACAGAAGAGCATGTAAAGGGCTGTAACAAGAGAAATGTGTGTGTGTGTGTGTGTCCACTGCCTTGTGATGTAACCCGATGTGGTTTTGGTCGAGAGGAATCAAGTGTGGCGTCACAGACACACCCGTGACACATCACAGGAAGTCTGTCGCATGCCAGAATGATGGAGTTAAATACCGTTCGGGGATATCGTGTGGATGTTGAAGTGGCCTAGGGCGACCGCTTGGACAGCTGCCATGATGGCTGTGTTGTTTTCAGTTGGCTCGGACAGTCAGACAGAAGTAGAGGAAAGAGGAAGATCCTCGTACTGTCAGAACAATTAGTCCTTCTAACACACGCGTAACACCCTCACCCCAAAGGACAGTGAGAATGTGAAAAACAAGGAAGGAAGCGCGGCAGAGGTCATGCCACAGTGTACATAGGAACTACACTGGTGAATTCCCATAACGTTGCTCATGTAGTCTCTTGAGCCACAAGAGGGCCTGTTGTGAAAGACGTCCTCCTCTTTGCCTTCCTTGAAGAAAACCAGGCCGTGAAAGTGGCCTGAACTCAACTCGCTGTAGCCTACACATGCCACAGGACAACAGCACTATGGCCTCGTTGGGGTTGCCAGGTTTATAGAGCTCTGCTCGCTGTTATAGAGCTCTGCTCGCTGTTGAACATGAACAAATGAGTCCCATGGTGTGCAGCAACCTTAGCCTAGGCCTATTTGCTTGTTTTACTAGTGTTTTAATACACTGTTGAACAGTTTATAAATATAAGAAGGAATATGGTACTGCTTGTTTTATCTTTTAGCCACTATGCTAAAACGTAGTTCAGTGAGGTTGTGAACACAGCACTCTTGGGTTACTTACTCAGGCTCTGTAGTTCCAGACAACCTTCCTTGATAACAGACACAACACAACACACCTGGCCTTAGATAAGCATTACAATAGTCATGTGTTTACATAACCAAAGGCAGCTACTGGCGTGGTCCCGCTAGGTGTGAATAATTAGCCCTGCTGTGGTTCCAGTGATGGTAGGCCAGTTCTAATCAATTGCTGCGAATTGTTTGTTTGTGTTTGTTTGTGTTTTCAAAACGAGGACTGTTCCAGAGGCCACATGAGTGGGATAAGCAGGCCATCGTTACCAGCTTGTCTTAATGCTGGGTGTACTAAAGTTGGATCATATGGTGATATTGTTATGTTTAAGGATGTTATGTTGCATAACCTTAATTCATTTGTTTTGTTTGATTTCACATCAGCAAGAGGCTGGATATAAACACCTAAAGTGTTTAACCGTGTAGTTTATGTCTAATGATGTAATTACATTAGCTCTGTGACCACTGCAGAAGAGAATAGGGGTTTCCAGCTGACTAGTGTCTCGCTCTCACACACGCACATAAACATTACCCATTTAGCTAAGTAATGTAAGGCAAATACACCTTTCGTAGGGCCTAGTCTGGTCACCAGGTAACCAATATCTGGACAAGACCAGGCTACAGAACACCAAGACCAGGCTACAGAACACCATGACCACCGAGGGCCTTATGTCTACAGACTTCCTCTCTGTCTCAGGCTTGACACATTCAGGAAACTTCCAGTTACTCAGCATGGATACAAAAGTTGCATGTAGAAATTCACTTGATGTGCAGATATTGATGTACGTTCTGTCCCAATAGTTAGCGAACATGCGAAAACAGACACGCTAGGCCAGCCTGTGTTTCTGCTTCTCGCTCCTCCCTTCGCACTTTCGCTCCCCATCTATGAAGCACATGTCTGCAACTCCTCCCACTTTAGACTTGTCCGCTGGATAGTTTTGGGCACTACCCGCGTCCCGTTTAGAAGTCAAATGCCAGATCGAGCGTCGTGCAACGGAACACGCTTCTTTCAGCTGATTATATTTTAGACTGAAAAGGCTATATAAAGATTTTTGGTGTACAGCGCGACAAAGCTGACGGTGTTTTTGAGCAGTTTTTTCCCCGTGTCCTGAAACTGTAAGGAACATACTGTCCCAATTCTCTCATCTTTATCTCTTAGGTTGTTGTAGCAAATATTATTGATATCGATCGGCGTGGATTTTCGTGTATTACCTGCGTGAACGATCTACTGAGTCGTTCGACTGCTAAACGTTGGCCATGGTCGGAATGGAGTGAGAACAGTGTCTGTTGGACCTTTTTGTCCACCGGTCTCGGTCTCATCCTCCGTCCCACGCTCGGTGGCCACACAATGACTCTTGGTGTGTCCGCCACCGGGAACTCCGCAGAGGTTTGCGTCTGCTCTTGCTGCGGGGCGAAGATGATGCCCTACTTCTCTGACAACGCTGTCGTGTCTCAAAACAAGATCAACCAGCTGTGAGTTTGTCAGCCTTGTACCAAATAACCTGTTTCAATACCTTTGAAAATGAAACTGCCACTCACCCATGATGACTATTTTTAACTGCGAAATATGTTTTCTGAAAGAATTAGACTACAGTAGAATGGGATTCCTTAGACCACTTTTACGGTGGTGCGTAGCAATGTTGCAGCATTTGTTGCCGTTACATTGAAGTAGGCTACTGGCTGTAGAAGTGTTTCTCCTGGGTGATGTCACTCAACAGGATGTAAGTCATCTGGACAAGGCTTCCTCTCTGTTGAGAAATAGTAGGCTAGCCTGGCATGAGATTTGAGTCATCTTCCTACCTGTTTCCAAGCTTTTCTGATGGTAGCAGGATGTTTGACACAATAGTCATAAAAAGACAAGGTGCTACTGAGTCATAGAGCCAGCCTACCTCACCTGACCCACTGCTGCTCTGGCAGTAGGAAGGTGCTTTCTGGTAGATCCTGTTTTAGCAGGCTCAAGTCTTAACAACCTCAACACCTCTTGGATAGAAACAACCCCATTAGCAAATATCAAGGATCAACTTCCACTTCCTGTATTTTGGAGTTAACATCCTTGTCTTTTAATGTTTGTGGTCAGACAGTCCTGCCCCCCCCATGTCTTAGCTGAGGTGTGGTGAAGGGCTGCCTGGCTGGCTGCATCCTGAAGACAGGGACC
>NC_061074.1:5155836-5231016 GCF_021917145.1 Hypomesus transpacificus
TCAGACACCCGCGTGCATGCCTCCTGCCCGCCCGTCTCCAACGGTCACGGTGAGCTCCGGGGGCGTGTCCGCACTCAGGACCCCGTACTCCCTCACCGGCCCAGGCCTCGGGCGGCCACGGTAGTGCCTGTGGAGAGACGAGACAATGCCTCCCTGAAGGCAACCCTGGCCCTGGTCACCCCTCACCCTCCTCGGGCCCTCCACATCCTGCCCCCCTCCACCCAGACGCCTCCAAGGCTGTCCAGCCCCCCCCCGCCTGAGCACAAGGGCCTCCCCGCGGGCCTGTCCCTGGATCTGCCCGATCCCAGCAGCTCGGAGGAGACGTCCAGCGAAGCGGAGACGCCAGGTAGCTCTCTGTCAGAGCTGGTCAGCGAGAGGCTGGACAGCACTGGGTCTGTCCCCATGGCGGTCAGTCCTCTCAGCTCTACAGCCACGCCCCTCCAGGGCCCCTTCCCCAGCAACGACTACAACAACAACAACCCCATTCAGGCCCAGGCAGACGGCCTCCTGGACAGCCCCACAGACAGGTCGTCCAGCCCCACAGGCAGGTCCTCCAGCCCCACAGACAGGTCCTCCAGCCCCACAGACAGGTCGTCCAGCCCCACAGGCAGGTCCTCCAGCCCCACAGACAGGTCCTCCAGCCCCACAGACAGGTCCTCCAGCCTCAGCACCGACAGCATCGACTTTGTCAGCGCCAGAGAGAAGTTCCTGGGCCTGTCCCAGGACGACAGGACGCGCTCCCTGTCCGAGGAGGGACCTCAGCGGACCCGGCCGTCCTCGGAGGAGCCCAGTCCACATGAAGACCCTGAGCAGGAGAAGGTGAGGCAGCAACATGTTCCCAACGCTTCCTCCCAAGAGGCCCACTCTAGCCGCTTCATGAGGTTCAGCTAGCTATCCATGATCTGTTTCCCCATAGCACCGCAACCATGGACACCAGCTAGCAGTGATCGACACTGTGACCTATTAACCATGCTAATAGTTAGTTGATGGCTGCATTTATAGATCTGTTGGAGCTGCTTTCATACACAGACGTTGGCTGTTGCTGCTAACAGGGCCCGTCTGTGGGTCCCATCTATCAGGCATTAACTGGATTACAAAGCTCAGTGAGCCGATCAATAGAGAAGAGTGGATCTGATGTTCTAATCCAATAGAGCAGCAGTGACACCATGTGCTGGGTTTACCAGCTGCACTGCCACCTACTGGAACTGCAGGGTACTGATGGTGTTGCACCTCTTCTGGCCTGACCAATAACGCTGTACGTCTTTCTTCCTTTTCCTCTCTCTCTCTGTCTCTCTGTCTCTCTGTCTCTCTGTCTCTCTCTCTCTCTGTCTCTCTCTCTCTGTCTCTCTCTCTCTCTCTCTCAGATCTCTCCTCATGCTGATGACGGTGTGGACAGACCCACCCAGGACAAATCCTCACACCTTCATCACAATCATCCTCATGACAACGGAGTGTCAGTCCGCCACATCGTCACGGAGATCGAGTCCATCACCCACCCGCCCCCCCCGCAGCCCCCAGCAGCCTCGCCCGGACCCCGGCGAAGAGGACCAGGAGACGGGCGAGGTCACGCGGGGGTCGCTGACCCCTCCCTTCTACCCACAGTCCCCCTCCACGCCGCCCCCGGATTGGCCGGTGGGCTCGGTGCGCCGGGTGACCAAGCAGCTGGAGCGAAGGCTGAGGCAGGAACTGGACGCGCCGGCACTTCCTGGCCAGCGTTCGCCGGAGCAGCCCCCTCCCCGCTCCCCACTGTGCCCAGCAGGAGCCGACCTGTGCTCTCCCCTGCCCTCCCCCAGTGCTGAGGCACCCCCGCCTGCCCGCTCGCCCCTGCCCTCCCCCAGCGTCCCCGCTCACACACCCAACACGGACTGCCCGTCCGGGCTCCGTGCCAACTGCCCCGACCTCCTCCTCCTCCCCTGCCCCTCTCAGCCCACTCTGCCCCTCTCTACCGGAGCCACCCATGGCACCCAGCCGGGCCCCAGCCAGCCGTCTCCACCCAGAGATGGAGAGGTGATGAACACAGACTCCAAGAGAGGCCTCAGCGGCTTCTCAGACATGGACACCCTCCCTGATCCCCACCCGGAGCCTTCGCCCATCATCCTCCAGCCATCCCTGGATCCCCACCCCGAGCCCCTGGCCTCCCCAGGGGCCCTGCTGTGGCTGGAGGGGGTGACGTTCCTGGACTCTGAGACCGACCCGGACCCCCCCTGTGACCCCCTGGCCAGACTGGCACCAGGCAGCCAAGAGCTGGAGAGGATCCAGGAGACTCTGAGGGAGCTGCAGGCCTTCCTGTACGAGGCTGGCGGTCCGGCGGGGGCCCCAGAGAGCCTGGAGCAGGACTCGGTGCAGGCCGAAAGGGCCCAGGCGATGGGGCCGGACAGTGAGCGGGAGCTGGGTCGGGGTCCTGGTCCGAGGCGGCCCCCCAGGGAGCCCCCGGTGTGGCAGAGAGCCATGGAGATTGAGGCTCGGATCCGCCAGGCGGGCCTCACGCCCCCCTCCCTGATGAAACGCTCCGCCTCCCTGGCCAAGCTGGACTGCCTGGAGCTCTCCACCAACGACCTGAGCGACTGGGAGCTCTGCCCCACCCCTTACCTCCACGCCGCCTCCTCCGTAGCCCCTCAGGACCCCCCCTCCGCGGCCCACCCCCACCCCAGCCCCGACGACGTGTGGAAGAAGCAGCGCGTGCTGTCCCAAAGCCCCCCCTGCAGCCTCAGGGGCCAGACTGTCAGGGCCGGGGGCGGGGTGGGGCAGCACCAGGGGGGGTTCCCTCACCCTCCCTCGTCCCTCCCCGACTCCTCTCAGCCCTCTCCCCCAGGCCGACCTCCCCAGCAGGGGGGAGGGGGAGAGGAAGGCTCCCCGGACTCCTGGCAGGCCTCCCGTAGCGCCCCGGCCCCCGCCGTGACGTCAGGGCGCCAGCAGGGGAAGGGCCACCCGCCTCGGAGGCTCCGCAAGGCCGCCGACAAGAAACGGACTAACACTGTGCTCTACAACACCATGTGACCTCACGGGCGCTAGCCTCTCTGCGTGTGTGTGTGTGTGTTTGAGAGCACGTTCCCACGTGCATGTGTTCTATATGCCCTATCATTAGGACTGCCTTGTAGTCACCTAGTGTAGTTAGCAGTGTTTGATGGATGGATCTCTGGATGTTTTTATTCCAAGCCAGTGGGTGGGAGTATATATGGGGTCATGTCTGTTAAGATGAATGGGTCATACTGGATGCTATGTAAGTATAGTCACATACTGTGTGTGTATGTTTGTGTGTGTTCCATCATTCGCCCTGCCCCCCCCCCCACCCCCACACACAACCTGTTTATGGGTTATAAACATTTTTGTAAGGTCAAATGAGAGGGTTGTTTTCTGTAAACATGCACTTTTACTCTCTCATTTCGATTAGGTTTGTTTTCCGTTTTTAAATTTCTTTTTTATTCATAAAATTAATTTTGTTTGTACCCGGGAGTGTTTTCTTTTGCACTGAATCTTAGTTTGACTGTCTGTGTGTATATACTGTATACATATAGAGATATAGACATATAGAGATATATGTGTGTGTTCTGTTTTGTACAGAACTGTAAAGTTTTATGTCCTTATTCTTGTTCTGAACTGGACGAACATATAATTTTTTTATTCTTTGTTTTAGCTGTGACTGTTAAAGGAACTAAATGGCATACCTCCTGACTTGTAGGTGTATGTGTTCATTCTAATATATTGAAAACACTCATCCGTTACTTAGTTCTGCTTCTTCCTTTATTTGAGATGTAAACACTCCAGTAGAACTGCCTTGCCTTCTCCTTTACTGCCCCTTGGTGGACAGAGTGGAAACTGCAGGTTGGACACCCCTCCCCCCCATCCCCTGGCTTATTTACACTATCACTATTTCAGAAGGATCCTCAAGCATAGCTTATGCAGTCAGAAGTAAATCTGAGAAGATTCAACAGATAAAAGTAGGCCAAAACACCCAAAAAGCTCCAGGAGTCAGACACACCAGGCCTCCCCAGTGAGTGAGACGTCAGATCTGGGCGTGTGGCGTCGATGGTTCCCTCCCAGGCTCTGAGGCTTCTTTAAAGATGACATCTCACAGTACAGTAATTACCACATGAGATGTAGGACACCACCGTCGACCACTTCAGACACTTCTACGCTTCAGTCAGATCATGTTGTGTCCTTGGAGAGCTCTCCAAATACATGTCCTCCCCTGCAATAATGAAAGAATAACTAGAAATACTTCTAATAATAATGGTATGGGACAATAACAACGTGCCCTCATTAAAAAGGCTCAACATTGGTATAAACCACACGGGAACCACATGACGGTTTTCTCTTAACAAAACGATTTTGTTGACAGAGAGGAAGTGAGGTGTCTTGGGCGTGGCTGCACCAGTTCATCTTCCTCCTCCTCTGCATACTGATGCTGACATGTAGGCCATCTACCTACGGCTCCCTGGAGATTCTACACACACACCACACACACACACACACCACTACACACCCCTCACGCTCTCAATGTTTTAATGCTGTTCATTGGGGTTGAGTGACTCACCCGGCCCTGCAATAGGAGCGCCAGAGGACTACAGATTCTCTCAGAAACTGGTCCTGGGTGCCGGGCTGTGCTTACTGTAGCCGAGATGTTCTTAATACTCATTTCTCTTCTTGAATAACAACCAAATAAACTCATTTGAGGAATGAGTTTCAGTTTTATCTGCAGAAGTGTCAATCATCAGAACATAAGCAGACACATGAGAATGCCACAGATGCTCAGTAACTGTTTTTATTTACTTTTTTTTTTATATATATGCTGCTGCATCTGCAGCTCCTGTCCTTTGAGAAAAAACAGCCACTTTCAAAAGTAAAAAACAGAAATGAGTTCAGGCAAGCTAAACAGGAAGGAGGAGGCTGAGGCTAGCTCCTGACTTGTGCTGATGTGTCCGTCAGTTTCTTTTAAGGTCATAAAAACTCAAGCAGTTTGTGACACTGTGACATCCCCCTACCAAAACATGATTCAAAGTTTGGCTCAGATCGAAAATTGCTTTGTCAGACAGGTGTAGACTATGGTATACCAGGACCACAGCATACAGCGCATACACCCACCCAGACACACACACACCCACCCACACACCCCCCCCAAGCAGACACATGCCCACCCAGACACACACCCCAAACAGAACACTAAAACACGGTTTAACCCTCTTGTTTCTGCAGACTTTTTCTGAAGGAGCTTTTCAGACAGAACACCAACAGCTCAAGTGTACATCAAATACATTGTACCCTGACTGCAGGGACAGAGAGACCTGCTTCCTCTTTCCTATTCACATATGTGCTCAGCAATGTTCTAGTGTTGATAAAGTGGGTGAGTTCCCTGTATATCTGCAGCTCTCTAACCTCTCTCTAAGTACCACAACAGGAAGCCCTGCAAAGCATTCAGGAAACACACCTGATTTCCATTTGTCCCCATTCAGTTCTGTTGATGCAGGTTAAATCGAATGCTGGAGTGAAAACACTCTGAGACCTAAACTTGTCAGCAGGCCTACTCAGACTTGTTAAGAAACAAGCATTAACTAGAACCCTTTAACAGTCAATTACAGCCCACCCACACTCAGTGCAGTACATCTTCATTTTTGTGCTAAAACAAACGTAGCAATCTGTTCAGAACAAGACGTTTCCTTGGTTACAATTCCTCCAAATCCGCCCTCCTCTATTAACCCTCTGTGAAGAGAGGTCATTATCTCCGGTCCTGGACAGTGAACTCGTGTGCGAGCAGATTTCGACCCCAGCCCAGCACGAACACACACCTGCCTCGGCTGATTGGTTGATCCAGGAGGGTTATGGCTGGGCTGGACTAGTCTGCCTACCCTTGCAGGACTGGAGTCGGTCACTCTGAGACGGCTGAAGACGCAACACAGACATCCATCATGCTCCCCTCCTCCAGTATGCTCCCCCCTCCCCCCCCCCCCCACCTACATACATGTGCACACGGAACCTAGCTAGCACAACTGGAGTGGGCAGTTGGTGAGACATTCATTCCATTATGATGAGATATTTCTTTAGTCTTGTGGTGGGGAGCCTAGCAGGCCAGCACCACAGAGGGGTCTGTCAGACCAGCGATGTACGGTCGACAGACAGACAGACAGATGGACAGACAGACAGATGGACACACAGACAGACAGGCTGATCGTCAGTCAAACAGATGGACAGACAGACATACAGAACGACAATTTAGGCAGCTGGACATGATTGTAGTCAAGGGAGAGATGTTGTCATAATCTGGGGAGGGTTAGGGTCCTCTGGCTCATTCATCCTCTCCCTGCCTTCCCCTCCCCTCGACCCCACATGGACCAATAGCCTCTCATTTCTCCATGAGTGACAGCTGGATGATACGCTGTAGCTCCTCCTCTTCCTGCCTCCTGCGCCGATCCGCCTCTTCCTGCTCGCGTGCCGATATCTCCATGGCAATGCGAAGCTGCTCGTCATAGCTGGAGGGAGTCTTCTTGGTGGGGGTGGAGCAGCGGCTGTGTGGGCGGGGCTTGTGCTGGGGGGTCCTGCATGGGGTTGACATGTTATGTGTAGGAGAGAAATATAGTCACCCAGTTACACACGCACACATTTTACAGTAGGAGAAAGAGAGAGAGCGGGGACTAAAACAACAGAGATAGATGGACTAGCTCAGCCAGAGTCAACAGTCACATTGTGTGCTGTGAAAGCAGGAAGCTCTCTTGTCTCTGATACACTGGAGATTTCTGCCTAAAACCAACACTGGCAAAGAAGTGGATGGTTAGATGGAGAGAGCAGGAGAGGAAAGGAGAGGAGTGGGTATGGGGGGAAAGAGGGACAATGAGAGAACAAATAAAGAGGTGGAAGGAGGAAATGGAGGGAAAGGACGAACACTAACCGTTCCAGACGACTGGGGTCACAGGAAAGGGGTTGTGCTCCTGGCTTGCTATTGGCCAGGGCCTCCCAGATGGTCACCTAGACAGGACAGACAGGAAGTGGAGAGTCACAACAGGAAGTTGATGAAAACAGACACAGGAACATTCTCTCTAGACTTGCACCTAGCTAGACAGCGATTCATTTCTATAACTAACTTCAGTTTTGAATGAAGCAGAGTGTGTTCCATGAGCCCATCCTACCTGGTCATACTCTGTCCCCACTTCAAGGAGACTCTGCTGGATGGCAAACTGCAGCAGATCCTCCTCCTCCTCCCGGATGCCCTCCCTCTGTTTGCCCCCAAGAACACTGTAGCCCTGGGGGGGATCGAACACGCAGGGGGGAATCTCCCCCCCTCGGCATGACGCTGGGGGGCACACATGAACACATCAGGGGGAAGTGGGCTCCGTGTCAGGGATACGGACGCTGTAGGGAGCGTGGGGTGTGTGTGCGGTGTGTGTGGGGTGTGTGTGGAGTGTGCGTGTGGTGGGGGTGTTCTCACTGGTGGAACTGGAGCTGGAGACACTGGAGGCGTCGCTGCCTGGGGAGGGTGTGTCTATCCGGGGGGGGTCCTTCTGCCCCTCCCCCTCTGAATCGGCTTCCCCCCGCCCCGTCACCGCCCCCTCCTCACAGCCGTTCAGGTTGCCGAAGGTGATCCGGGCGTTTAGGATGTGGTAGATGGGGATCTCTGGATGGAGGGATGGAACAGAAAGGGAAAGTGACTCCTGGAAACGTGGCACGGAAGTGGGTGTTGACGAATGTGACCGTTCAAAGCCATTTGAAGTCTCTCTGTCTGTCCTTCTATAAATATATCTTTCTATCTCCCGTCTCACCTATCTTGACAGGGAAGCCTGGGGGCAAACGCAGGGTGATGAAGTCACGGAGCTTGGCGAATAGAGCGTTGGATATGGCCATGAGGTCAATGATTGGTGCCACCTGCTCAGCCAATGAGAGCGGATGGGACTCACACAGCCACAGCTTGGCCTTGAACCTGAAAAGAGACACACACACACAGCGCACACACACACAGCGCCACACACACACACACACACACACACACAGCGCACACACAAACACAGCGCACACACACACACAGCGCCACACACACACACAGCACACACACACACAGCGCACACACACACACACACAGCGCACACACACACACAGCGCACACACACATTTATGTTTCACCCTAAAAGCATTCTTGTTCCATCACCAAAAAATAATGAGACAAGAAGTCCTGGGTGTAAACACCGTTTTTATAGCTCCTGTCCAGAATATATTAGCTTAACAACTGTCCCTCAAGCACTTAGACCGGGTTTTCTCTCCAGCCAATCAATGTTTGCTATTTGCACTCATAAATAATGACTGGTGATGAGTATGAGATAAAGTTGCACTGATGTCCAGCAATTTATCTGTAGAGCAGTGATCAAGATACGTAGATAAAATATATATATTTATCTGTATCAAATGAAGTATATATTTATCTGTATCAAATAGCCCCAGCTGTGTCTTTCTGTGTGTCTTTCTGTGTGTGTGTGTGTGTGAATGTCACCTCTGGGTCTTGGTAGTGAGTTGGCAGGGGTGGCCGATATCTCTGGTGCCCAGGGTCAGACTGGGATTGAAATACTCCTCGGCCGTCAAGGCCGTGGGGTTGGTCACAGCAGGACACGGCATCTGAGTCACCAGGGCCTTTGAGGGTTAGAAGAGAGAGAGGTTGATGAGACGAAAAAAAGATGTGGTAGAGAGAGAGATACAATGAGACAGACTGAGAGAGCCAGTGAGTGAGCCAGTGGGAGAGAGGGAGACAGAGAGTCAATGACGAAGGGAGGGAGGAAGGAAAGAGACGGTTCGCCGGCGGAAGCCAATTAAAATGGTGATCAGCATCTTAAAAGACCAGCTCCCAAGCCAGGGAGCCTGCCGCGGCCAGCCTGTAAATATCAGCCGGCAGTAAAGACTTCCAATTTATGCCTTCATCTCAGCTGCGTGGGGGACAGAGATGAAGAGTAAGGATGGTGATGATGAAGAGGAGGAGGAGAATAATAATAAAAGAATCAGTGGGGTTGTTGGGCCTCCTCACCCCGTTATTAGGGCCCATATGTTGCTCCGCTATGCCTAAGAAGGACTGCAGAGGAGTCTTACCACCTGTAGGGAGAGAGAGAGAGAGTCAACACCACTGACACTACATATTGGTACACGCTTCTAAAATATGCAGGACCCAAAGATGAACAGGTCAGCTGAAGGCAAGAAGGTTGACCCACCTTTAGGCTTGGCCTTATTCTGGTCCGAGAGGTGGTCAGTCCTGGTCCTGGTGACCAGCTCCACGTTAGACGCTCCGTACACCTGGAGGACAGGGACAGAGCAGGACAGACAGACAGACAGACAGACAGACAGACAGACAGACAGACAGACAGACAGACAGACAGATAGACAGACAGACAGACAGGCAGAAAGACAAACAGAAAGAGTATCAGTCACAATAAGTGGCATGTCGCTGAGTATAAACTGAGAACAAGGTCATGGCTAGTGGAGAACAGAAGTTCATCCATCACGCCAGAGCGACGCTACGGAAATGACAATGATGTGCAGCAGCCTGTCCCTCGTGAGCTACCTTGGCTTCATATCCGTTCACCATCTCCGTCTTCTCGCTCCGCCAGCCCAGGATGCCTGTCTTATTCCTGAACACACACACCCCCCACCCCCCGCCACACACATCAGATATACACACCAAATCAACAGGCACACACACACACACACACAGCATATTAATATCCCATTGAGCTCAGGGACAGGCAGAATTGTTGCGTCCAGGTGGAGGCAAGAAGAAAAGGTCCTAACCCCGGGAGCTGTTCCTATCAGATCCGTGTCTATCACAGCCTTGTCTGTCACTGGTTACTGGGACACAGGCCAGCTCCAGCTCTCTAAGCTGGAGATGAGGGCAGACTCGATTCACTAGAGTATCACTTCTGTATTCATAACTGGATTACTGGCATGTCTACAAGCTAGCTGACTGTGCCAAAGCTACAGAGGTGACACTAAATAAGCAGGAAGAGATGATTGTACAACCCCCTCTACAACCCCTCTCAACATCTCCCTATCTCTCTCTCTCTCTCCCTCTCTCCCTCCCTCCCTCCCTCCCTCTCTCTCTCTCTCTCTCCCTCCCTCCCTCCCTCCCTCCCTCCCTCCCTCCCTCCCTCCCTCCCTCCCTCCCTCCCTCCCTCCCTCCCTCCCTCCCTCCCTCCCCTCTCTCTCCCTCCCTCCCTCCCTCCCTCCCTCCCTCCCTCCCTCCCTCCCTCCCTCCCTCCCTCGTTAATGTCTATTTCTACTTCTCCTCCTCTCTCCCCCCTTACTTCTTCCCATGGACACCTTTCTCTCCCTCTTCCTGTCTGCCCCCCGTCTCTCTCTATTCAGCCCTCTGATCCAGACACCTGAGCTGCTCCAGGTGTGCCCAGCTGCTGTCCTCATCGACACTGCTCTGTCACCCTCCCTCCCTCCCTCCCTCCCTCCCTCCCTCCCTCCCTCCCTCCCTCCCTCCCTCCCTCCCTCCCTCCTCCCTCGCTGACTCTTTCCTCTTTATCGCTGGCCACACTTGCCATGACCTCCTTTCAATTTGACACGCCTTCAACACGGCACACTCTCCTCCCTCCTCTTTCTCTCCTTCCCTTTTCCCACTTGCACCTTGCATCTACCAATGACTCCTCTTTTCAAACTCTGGTACCCCCCCCCCCACTCTCCCTTTTCCTTCGCTCCCCTCCCCCAGTCTCTCACCTTTCAAAGGCAATGTTCTTGGTGTCCAGCTGGGTGGTGACCACGGCAGCAGACAGCCGCCCTGCTACCTGCTCCTCGCTGGGCTGCAGTGCCCCCAGCAGGCCAAGGCTGGTACTGCAGCCGCCGCTGCCACCGCCACCTCCCCCGCCGCCAGGTGAGGGCGCTGTGAGCGAGGACACACACAGGGTCTCACAAAACACCAGCTGTCTGTCATGGTCCACCTCCATGACCTCCGCACTGGAATCTGCTGGAGAGAGGAACAAATGGAGAGGAGCCAGTCAAGCTGGCAAGAGGAAGTGACATCACAGCGACGTCGCGGCACACAGTCACAGAACAGGAAGTTATAGGGAGGCTGAACAATGAGAGGGACGGAAGGAGAGGAGGAAGAAAGGAGGACGGGTAGGAAGGAAAGAAGTCCTGTGAAAACAGGAGAACAGAGAGGGACGCTGAATCCCCCTCCCCCCAACCTCCCTTTGACCTCTGACCTTGGCCCCGGAAAATGAAGCTGCGGTTTCCTCTCTGCCAGGTCATCTGTTCGAAGCCCATCAAGGTGGTGTCTATACGCAAGCACTGGCCACTCTTCCACACGCGGTAGGTATCGCTGGGGCAGATACGCGACACCAAGGGCACTGTGTTCCGAACACACACACACACACATTACAGTAATATAACAAATGACCGCCACTTCACCCACATATAATTCACGAAGTTAGTAAGCCTCTGCCATGCAGTTTGACAGGAAGAGAGCAGGGCTTTCAAACACTGTTAATAGGAAGATAATAACATAACAGATGACTTACCCCAGCTAGTAAACTCCCACTTCATCTCAACATAGAAGTCCTGGGCCTGAGAGAGAGAGAGACAGAGAGAGAGAGAGAGAGAGAGAGAGAGAGAGAGAGAGAGAGAGAGAGAGAGAGAGAGAGAGAGAGAGAGAGAGAGAGAGGACAGGAGAGTAGAGTGGGGGAAGGCACCCCCAGAGGCCGGAAGAAAAGCAAAGGAGGATTGAGTGGGTAGATTAGTGACGGTACAAACGATGGTGTCCATCTCAGTACCACAGAAACACAGAAGGAGGAGAGGGGTTCATAAAAGAACACTGATGAAGAGACTTTATAAGGCTAAGGATGCACACACATGTAAATGGTGTGGTTAAGCTTTTCAGCAAAGCCTTCACTGACCTGCCGCAGTCTCTCCAGCAGGACAGGGATCCCTGCCAGCCTCTTGCCAGTCCGCTGGTAGTCACGGTAATGCAGAACCAGACGCACCAGCTCTGGATCACGTGTGCTGACAGCTTCCTGGAGCACTGAGAGATAGAGACAGAAAAATAGGGAGTTATATAACGAGACAGCGACAGTGAGTATGAGTGAGTGAAAGCAAAAAAAAGACGGTGGGAGTGAAAAAAGCACATCAACCCCCCCGCCCTCCCGCCCCCCCCCCCACCAAGAGTATAATAACAACCCCTCCCAAAGACAAACACACATCCACACACACACACATCCACACACACACACATCCACACACACACACACATCCACACACACACACATCCACACACACACACTCCCTCCAGCAGGGCTCTCACCGGTCCAGCCGTTGCGGTTCTGCTTGCTGACGTCAGCCCCGTGCAGGAGAAGCAGACGGGCGCACTCCAGGTGACCCAGGGTCACGGCCAGGTGCAGGGGGGTCCTGCCCCGGGGGTCCAGGGCCTCCAGATCCACCTGGGGAGGGATGGGAGGGGGGCAGATGGGGGGACAGAGAATCACGACCATTTAACATCTGATGCCCAAAGCACATCTGCTCTTCTGTCATTGTCAGCTTCGATGGAGGGCAGAGAGGCAGCGTCGAGGCTGAGGCAGAGAGGCAGTGTCGAGGCTGAGGCAGAAGGAAAGTCTGGGAGGTGTGAAGAGAGTGACAGGTGGGAGAGAGACAGGTGATAATTGAGCCATCGCACCCTCATATGAATAACAACCGGCCGACAGCGTGCTGAGTGTTTGTGTGTTCTACTGTAACCTGCATGGCAACTGCACGTCTGCCTCACAGGTTAATCTGAGATATGTCAGATGATTTTTCTTACGTATTACGGAGTTAGCCGAGTTAGCCGAACCAATTCTATCTCTTTCCCAGAGACACTGACTGGCTGGCTGACTAACAGGCTGTCTGACTGGCTGGCTGACTAACAGGCTTTCTGACTGGCTAGCTGACTAACAGGCTTTCTGACTGGCTGGCTGACTAACAGGCTTTCTGAATGGCTGGAGTCCTTGTGATGTAGAACGGGGTACCCTCGGGTCATAAGGCAGACCTGAGGGACATGTATGACGGACATACAGTGTACATCTGGCTAGTGAAAGAGTTAGGAAGAGTACCATGGTTAGGATTGTTTTGTTTTGCACTCCGCAGGCTTTCTAGAGACAGGGTGAGAGGGGAATTGGGGGCAGGGGAGGGGGTAAGTGGAGGGACCGGTAAAAGGAAAATGTTGAGGAGCATTTGTAGGTAGACATGGTGACATGGGCAATCCATCCACAGTGTGCTAGGTAACCTTCTGATACAATATACAGCCATCATAGTCATCATCATAGACATTATTGTCATTATCGGTGTCATCCTCATTCATTCCTGTCGTCTTTCTCGCCATTATCATTATGGCAGTCATCCTCTCCATCATCATCACCATCATCATCCTCATCATCATCAGAGCCCAATAATCGATACCCTGTTAGGCTGCTTAGTGAAGTTGTTGGTTTTATAATGTCCTGAGTTAGGTTTTGTTCAGATTCGTACAAAGTACAGTCCATGCATAGAGAGTTGTGTTGAGGTGTTGTGTCCTCTCTCGCTCCCTAGCGGTTTTTCCTCAGCCTCTTCATTGCTATAGCGACGCCTCTGTCCCCTGCTTAGCAACACCTCCGTGGGGAGTGAGGGAGGAGAGAACAACAAGAGGAAACCACCAAGGAGAACCCCAGCTGAGGGACACAGGGAGAGAGAGATAGAAAGAGAGAGAGAGAAAGAGAGAGATCAGAGGATAAAAGAGAGAGGGACCAAGGGAGAGGGGTCGAGGGAGTGCACTTCTGCCAGCTGTGTGTAGGAGTGTGGGAGAGGGGAGGGAGGGTGGGGGCTGGGTGAGGGAGGCTGTGCAGTCAGAGGGAGGGTGGGGGCTGGGTGAGGGAGGCTGTGCAGTCAGAGGGAGGGTGGGGGCTGGGTTAGGGAGGCTGTGCAGTCAGAGGGAGGGTGGGGTGGGGGCTAGGTGAGGGAGGCTGTGCAGTCAGAGGGAGGGTGGGGTGGGGGCTAGGTGAGGGAGGCTGTGCAGTCAGAGGGAGGGTGGGGTGGGGGCTAGGTGAGGGAGGCTGTGCAGTCAGAGGGAGGGTGGGGTGGGGGCTAGGTGAGGGAGGCTGTGCAGTCAGAGGGAGGGTGGGGTGGGGGCTGGGTCACTGAGGCTGTGCAGTCAGAGGGAGGCCAGCGGAGGAGTGGTGGTGTCTCGGTGCAGAAGACACTGAGGAGCTTTGGCAGGGGAGCCACTCTGGACGGTTACTCACAAACACACAGAGAGAGAGGGACAAAGTAAATATGTGCTCTTTCATGCCAATAGAGTCCACTGAACTAGGAGAAAGTGAGAGAAAGAGAATGGTGTCAGAAAAGACCCTGTGTTACACACACTTGCAGTTACTCAACAGCTATTCTGCACGTCCAGATGATCTCCCAAACACCTCCCCGAATCTTCTGTTCACACTGGCTCACACTACTAACCCCAAGACACAGTGGCACACTTAGTCACTCACATGGAAACATTGTGCGTCAGACAAACACACACAGACACGTAGCAATACACACACATTCTCCATTATAGAGCTCCAACACTGGAACATCCAAAATGGAACCACACAGACACACGCAAAGAGTTCTACTTAGGGACGTCCCCTAGGCCCTGTATCTGTGGGACTGGAGATGCATCATGCCATAAAAGATCGCTACTCTCACCCCTCTCTTTTTCCATCACCCCATCACCACTCCATGTATCTTTCTGGTCCCTTTATCCTTCCCTCTCTTAGCTCAAGTCCCTTCCTCCCTGTTTTTCACAGCTCCCTCCATTCCGGCCTCTCCTCTCCATCCCACTCTCACCTGCCTCACTCTGCTCCCTCCATCCCTGCCTCTCCTCTCCTCTCCATCCCACTCTCACCTGCCTCACTCTGCTCCCTCCATCCCTGCCTCTCCTCTGCTCTCCATCCCATTCTCACCTGCCTCACTCTGCTCCCTCCCTCCGCTCCACTCGGCTCTCGACTCCTTTGCTCTTCCCAGTCCTCCCCATCCGTCCTTGCTGTTCTAACCTCCCTCCCTCCCCGTCTCTTCCTGTCTCAGAGGCCTGCTCAGTAGAAGCTGCATTATTGATAGACATCTCTGTCTGTGGCATCTGCTGCTGCACTCTCTCTGCTGGGGCTGTGTGTGTGTGTGTGTGTGTGTGTGAGAGAGAGCGAGAGAGAGCGGGAGAGAAGCTCTGTGCCTGTGTGTAGCGTGTGCATGTTTGCACGGCATACGTGTACCGCTGTACATGCGAGTGTGCGTGTGTGTGACTTTGCATGTGCGGCTACGCTAACACTACTTGGCAGCTACTTAGGCCAGCATCAATCTTTCATAGACACATCCGAAAGGTTTGCACCCCTGCACATGAGCATTCTCTGTCTTCTTTGTCCCCCCCCACACACTCCCCCCAGCCTCACTGACTGGCCAATCTTCCAAAAGACCTCCATGAATGATGAGGATGGTTTATTGTGTGAGTGAACACAGCATTTGAGGGGACAGCGTGGTTGTCCACACGGCTTCAACATGGCAGTTTACTAAATAAGGTCAATACAAAATAGTCCACCCGCTTGCAGATCTGATGCCCCAATCGCTGACCTACATCAGCCGATAATGAACACCTCCCTTCCTCGCTAGTGATCAATGGTGGGAATGGAACAGAGGAGAAGTGGGACTGTAAAATAAAGGAAAGTAGAGAGGCTGGAGATGAGGAGAGTGGACAGAAGAAAAGACATATAGACAGTCAGACAGTCAGACAGATATATAGACAGACAGTCAGACAGACAGACAGACATATAGACAGACATATAGACAGTCAGACAGTCAGACAGACAGATATATAGACAGACGTATAGAAAGTCAGACAGACAGACATATAGACAGTCAGACAGACAGACATAAAGACAGACAGTCAGTCAGACAGATAGATGTCCTAGAAAGTGAAAAACTGACTCTAGTCCCCAGTGTTCTCTGACTGAGACAGTTCGAGTTCCAGCCCGCACTGGAGATGATGAGGATGTCATGTTGCTTTCACTGTTGTTTAAGTTACAGAGTGACAGTGGCACACATTAGCAGACACTGCATACAATTCCATAAACAAATGATGTGAAACAAAGCTGGCCTGTTGAAAAGCATCAAAACATTATGGCGGTGTAAATGTAAAACTTTGCATGAACTAGCAGTGAGAGGAAATACAACTGTGGATGAAACCTGCCTGATTGTGTTGCATAGTCGGAATAGCAAAATATGGATTGATTTCAGTAACGGCTAACAATATTAAGGTTTGACTGTGGTTAACTAACAGGAGCTTTGAAAAGGTTGTTACTGTTTTGCTGTTTGCGTAATGTACCGGGAAGCATAATGGTTTATGGAACCTTTCATGTGGCGGTGCAACTAGACAGTAATGAAATCAGACAGCACTTCTCCTCCATCTGTGCTCATTTCATTTCCTTGCTAGGAGGAGGAGGAGGACAGTCTTCCTCTGTTGTTGGGGCAGGGGCGGGAGGGGATCTGTGCCCAGTTTATACTTCTCTGTGTCTGTCTGTCTCTCTTTTTCGGTCGCTCTCCCTAAGGTATCTCTTTCTACGACTCAAGAGTCCCAGACTCTGTTTCAACAGTATTTTTTCCTCCTATCTTTCTCTTTCTCCCTCCCTGTAAAAGCTTTCTACAAGTTAAACGAATCTAACCCAACCCTATCCCTTTCCCTGGTGACACTCCCCTGCTGTAATTAGTCTTTGGTTTCATGGAATGGAGGCGGAGAGAGAACTGAGGGAGGGAAGAAGAGAGGGAGGGGACGAGGGAAAACTCCGACTGGATAGACGAGGCAGGAGTGGAAGAGACGGGAGTGGAAGCGAGGATAGATTGAGATCTGAGGAACGAGATTGCAGGCAGGGACAGACAGATGGTACAGCACACAGACACAGGGGGCAGAAACACAAGAGAAGACTTAGAATGTGATTAGTGACTCTTGTCTCTTGGCCAGCATGATGTCATACTGTTGGAGCTGCTGAGTTAACATTAACGCAGAGCTGACAGCAATTCAAAGAGAAGAACGAAGAGAGGAAGAGAGGTCTATCTAGAGACAGGCTATCAGTCTTTAAAAGGGTCTGTTCCTGTTTCAATCAAGTCAGGACTGTATTTCTGTGTCCTTGCAGTTGTCAAGATATATGGATAGGTTGCCCTGCACTTGGTTTTTATTCCCTTCTTTGTCTCATTCTCTTTCCTTTTCTTTCTATACCCCCCTCCCTCGCTTTCTCTCTCTCTCACTGTTGTTCCATTGATAGCCGATACACAATTACACTCTGTGTGTGTGCTGGTGTAGCATTTATCTTTCCTTAGAACATTGAATAGCTCTGTACCCCATTTCTCCTGTGCTCACACTCATGGCAAACACTCTCTCAGGTTGGTCCAATATCATTGATCATGGCCTCACACTCACACACACACACTCACACACACAAACAGACACACCAGAGCACACTTTCAGTCTATAAAGTCCATCCAGTCTATAAAACTCTGTTACAGCTACTTATCAGTTCTAATAAACATTTTATCTTCTGGAACAATACCTATTTACTATATGTAAATACAGCCCTTCATTGTATTGTGATAGTCAATAAGTGATGTACTGTATATAGGAGAGCAGTATCTACCAGCACACTGCTACATCTTATTGGCACACCTGTGTTATTAGTGTTAGACACGGCTGCAAGAACAATGCAACCAATGTATGCGGCCCAGCCAATCAGGTATCACGGCAGTCCACCTGCGTCTCCCCGAACCAAAGTGTAAACACACCTCTGGAAGCCTCCTGATGAAACCAAGTGAGGGCAGAATTTATCTGTCAGCAGTCAGTAAATCACATCCAGTGGAGTGGAGGAGCTTTCTATAGCTCTAATCAGGCAGAGCTGCCCTGTCTGGGGCTGGGTGGAGGGCTGGAGGGAGGGGTGGAGGGCTGGAGGGAGGGCTGGAAGGAGGGAGGCCAGGACTGAATCAACTTCAGCATTATACAGACTGTATACAGTTGGACACATTCTGTATATCACAATGCAAGATGGGGCTGGGCAGAACAGGGCGAGGTAGGGCAGGGTAGAGCTGGGTCTGGCCAGGGTGTGGTATGGAGGAACTGGTGAAGGGAAGGGTCGGGCGGAGAAGGACTTATTGGGTCTGCCAATAGCCAACTGTTGATTTATTTGGGGCATATTCAAAGCATGATTAAGATTAGGGATGTCAAATATGAAGAACTTGCCATTTAAATCAACAATCAATGTAATTGTTAACTATATTTCAATATGTGATTCATTCAGAAATAAAAACAATGTACATATTGTTATAACATGGTTTATAATAATTGTTACTTGATCAGTCTAACCAGTCAAATTGTGAATGATTAAGTAATCGATTCATTATTAGCACTTCAAGTAGGGACAGACCAGACTGTATATAATGGAGAACCAAGGGTATGTGGGTGGAGGATGTGTGCAACTTATTTATTTTCTGGGAGAATGACTTTATGCAAATATGGAATGATATCTGTTGGATATACAGTGGAAGTATGCAAATTGAATTCAGTCTATTGAACGATCAACTCAAAAACCCAACAGGTAAAAGGGAAATACGAAACAAACAAACGGTGTAAACACACACACACACACACGATAGAATGTTTATATGACATGGGACTTAGAAGAAGAAATATTTAAATCTAATGTCATTGCCAACTCACCTTTACAAAACGTAACACCCCTTTTCTACCCATTCCTAGCCTATAACATTGTAGTCTTTCTACACACAGAGCTGAACACAGACAGATTATAGAGACCTAATCATGGCAACCTTACTTTTGTAAGCATGCAAATGCACCTGAAAAACTGTGCTTTTGAATATCACTGGGAGAAGTCTTCAACAGCTGCATGGAGCTATTTGTGGCTGCTAAACTGCAAGGTTCTCTTATGTAATATGAAGCAACATAGCAAAATGATTTACCCATGTTACACCATCACAAGCAAGCCAAAATCCCATGATTCAACAGAACATTCCTACAAAATAAAGATGCATGTTCTTATTTATTTTTTATGATAAATGTACACACCATTTTTAAAAAAAATATCTACTCATTCCACAGCCTTCTACATGCCCAGTGTATTTATCGCCCACATGCTTTATGCATTGTCTCTTTATTCAGGAATGAGGTGGGCTGGAGTGTATAGCCTTTACTGCACGCAATCACAAGGCACACCTCATACACTCATTGTAAAAATGCCATCCCTTGATGAATGCTGCCTCTAACTGACTCATTTAGACATCACTGCATCCTGAGAAGTCCTCTCCCAAAAATCTGCGTTGTAAGTTTTGGGGATGCTCTGTTGCGAATATGACATCATGGAATTATGGCAAAGCCAGTGGGAGAAACATTTTCCGACTCTAACTCAAAGAAACAGCAGCTAATACTTTGAAAAGGATGCCTCTGTAGACCGTGGAGAAACATCGGTGTTTTACAGTCTCTATTTCATCATCAATCCCATACCTTCATCAATATCTCTCCCTTCCACCTTTTAAGTCGAACTGTGACTCATTGCTGGTACCATAACCTCAACCTAGAACACTGGTACACGGCACGACCCACCCTAAAGACGTGTGTATGTTGCCGTGTAGGCTAATCCTCACCTGCTCGTCTGCTGAGAGCTCTTTCTCAAGCTGCCGATGCTTGTTGTGCCACACTAAATAGTGGATAACATAACGATTCTTTTCCGGAGTTTTCTTTGAAGAAATCATCCTCGGTTCATAGTTCGCCGCCGTCACTCAGTTATTGTTGTTTGTCTCACTTTCAAATTGACTATTTGTTCATGTCGCGTTATCGTGACAAGACGTTTCCTAGGCGCACTATGAAAATTGGATTAACATGTCTCTTACATCCAATAATATATAGGCTATGTATAAAAAAAAACATTACAGGCATATTGGCAACTCTACAACCGAACTCGGAATGGCACGTTTCATATCTAGCCTACCTATCATGCCTCTGGCTCTCTTCTCCATTGAATAGACTGTCTCAAATGTACTCTACTCCCATTTCTGCAACGATGAGTGAGAGAGGTGCACTTGCACTGTTGCGATGAGTTAGTGATGACAATCCGCAATGAAATGTAAGCAAACCTTAGCCAATCAGATGTAGAGGATGGTACTGAGCGCGCTGTGGCTCCTTATGATATTATAAGCCATGGATTTGACCATCGTCCATTGGACGATGCTTTCTATTTATTTCAAATTGTGCGTCAATTAAAACATCGTATTATTTTTATTACTACTCATTATTAGTAGTAGTATTATCATAGTGTGCTGTTTTGGGCGATAGTTACACTTCAGTGCAGCGGTGGATAGCCTACACCAATATTAGTATAATCCAAATTGTTTATTCACAGTCTGTTCATTCAAAATGTTTTTGTACTTTGTGTTTTTGTATCTTTTCTTTCTTATCTCGGGTTTTAGGGCCGCAATTCAGGCTATATGCAATGACTACGTTTTCCCTAAAGCCATATAATAAAAGTAAAATGTCATAAAATGCATATGCCACGATGTAGCCTACGTGTGTGGAATGGCAACAAGATCGCAAGCTTGCTCAATGTAATTTTCCTTGCGCTACCTATTCCCACAGGCATTGCAGAGACCCGAACTGAGCGAAGGAAGGGAGTCAGTGTGCTGCGAATGACAGGTATAGAAGATCTCGTTGTTGGCAATGCAGTGCACCAAGTGTGTTGTAGACTACTCTAGATATGAGCTTGCTTGAAATATATTCACGGCAGAATTTGTGACAATTCTCATTTTGAGTTTAGGAATAAGGATATTAGACCAGGAAAAGGGCTACGGCAGATTGCAAGAGCCGAGGAGCACGTCGCCGGCTTCCGGGGATTCGGGGCGGCATCGGGAGATAGCAGACATCGCCTTCGGAAGAGCGAATAGCATCATCATCCGGATCAATACACCACTCCGACACCGCCACGGCTCTAGTGGAACCTTTCAAAATGTCAAGAAAGGTCCAGAGAACCGAAGTATGCGCCGACTGCAGTGCGCCAGGTACGACAAAAACTATTAAACAATGCGTTGGGATAGCGACATTTAGTGGGACTGGGAGGCCTATGTTCGCTGTCACTGTTGCTGTTGGACAGTGGGATAAGCAGAGCAGGAAAGCGGCCCATGTCCCCAGGCCTGTTATAAACAGTGAAGAGGCGTGCTATGGCTGACTACTAGCCCGAATTAATTATTTAACTTTAATATCGCGAAGCACTCTATTTAGATAAATTCATGTGAGAGCGCCAGCGGGCCAAATAATGTTAACATTTGAGTGACAGAGATAGCTACATAGCCTGCTCGCTTGATCATTAAGCGGCTACTGGTCTAGTAGACATTTGTTTTGATTTCATGAGTCGGCTCAATCTGACGCTGTCTGGGTAGTTTTCTGCTCTGCTAGCTAACCGCTAATGGCTAGCTACGCTGTGAAGCTAGCTAGCTTTTTATGCCATTCAGTTCATTCTAATTTCCACGCTGTTTGAAAAGGGAAACGTCGTTTCACGGAGTTTGTAAATTTCTCCAACACAGATGTCAACACAGATGCCAGCACTAACTGACATATGTATTCAACTGGCTAGATGGCTACAGGCATAGCCTCAAGTAACTTTAGCTAGCTAGCCACAGTAGCTAATATATTAGCCCAGCGTTAGCTAGCTAGCCTGAAATGGAAATCCCTCCCCACTGTCTTCACAACAATAACAAGATAAATACAATTCAGTCTCCATTAGTTTTACATATTACTCTGCTTAGTTACACACTGTACAGCTAGAGAGCATACAGTGTAGAGGAATTGTGAAGAATCAATTACTTGATAGCTTTAGCAATGTATTAATTATGAAATATTGTTTGTGCAAGCACTATTAACGTTATTGTTCCATTTAAGTGATTCTCTCATGGATGAGTTGTCTTTTCTTGCATCATTATTGCTCATTGAAGTAGTGCCCGTCTGACCTGGCTCCTTCCCTGCTGGCATATCCTTGGCATGTTGCCCCACCTGCACCCATATTTAGGGAGGAGATGGGGGTGAGGGGCTGTTTGTGTTTAGGATGGGGGGGGGGGTTATGGCAGCTGCTCTCTTCCTCACAGCTGCTCTCTGTAGGAATGTGTGTGTATGAGGGAGAGAAAGGGAGAGAGAAATTGAGAAAGAGTGTCTGTGAGGTAGATGGGTGGAGAGCTTGTGTGTGTGTCAGCCTCTGCTGAAGCCTTCCAGCTGATTTATGACCGTCCCTTTTCCCTACTCTGTAGTTACCTAGCTGCCTGGGCTCTCCCTCCTTTTAGCTGGCTCATCCCAGGCCTGTTCCTGCACCACCAACCCTCATCACTGTGGTTGTCATACCAAACAAACATTGTTGTAATTCCTATTTCTAGAACAATGGCAATAAGAGCTGCCGCTAGCTACAACCTGAGAGAGCTAGCAACTAGCAAAAGGCGTGTAGCCTGTAGTGCAAAAAGGTCTGTTTTGACCAGGATACCACTGCCGCCAACCCCATCATTTAGTGTTTTCTGATATTCTCCAGGAAGCTCTTTGCAAGCCGGCCGTCTCTGGCAGACCCCTCCCCAGCTTTGTGGATGTAGCTAAGCTGCTGACAGCGGTGCTGGTGACAGCCCAGCCCTGGTCTGCCCCACCCTGCAGCTCAGCACGCCACGGCCTCACACTGGGCCAGCACTAGATTAGGGGACACAACCTTATATTAGGGGACAAAAAACTAATAAGCTTATAACTAATATCGGACTTATTGGGATTTCATAGTGTTGGATGATGCCTCTGTCTGTCCATCCGTCTGCGTAGATAAGGTGATGGGTGCATGTGTCTGAAATCCCATCTGGACCATGCGGTAAGTGGAGCTGAGTGGTCATGAAGTGGGATCAACACAACGGTTTGTGTAAAATATGACGGGCCCTGTTTCACAGTGTGAATGAACAGAAGCCAAAATGAACCTTAACAAACATGCAGTAGAACACATCAACCAGCATTGCCAAGCTTGTGTTTTGGCTTTAACCAATAATCCTTGTTTCATAGTCTGATTTTGCTATTTTCTGTGTCACTGTAGCTATATCCTACAATTGCCAACCCGAATTGAAATCGAAAAAGTTAATGACATTTTTCAAAAAACAGTTCTTAGCCGAACGGCAGTTCCAGGTATTTGTCCTGAAAGTCACATTTTGAAATGGTTTCATATTGATCAGATGTATATGTAGGCCTATTGATCTAACTATGCTAATGTTTTCTAGGCTGACTGTTTCCCATAAATAAATCCACCCCTTATGTGACTTGTTCTTTCTGCTGACCACGTCATACCTAACCTAATGGTTCTGACCCAAGCCCTACCGCAATCTATGTACAGTACTCTAGCATACAAGATCCAAACAGACTAAATGAGTTAATCAGATGATTTAATTCTTCAACTGTGCTATTGGCCCTGCTAATATTATCCCAGTCTAAATGACGAATGCAAAGTGTGAATGCTTGGATGACTCTTATCGTAGAGCTCCTTAGGGTCTAACTCTGACCCAGTCTGCAGCTGGTCTACATGACTAGACCATAGAGCCTAAGGCTTAGGCTGTCTGTGTGTATGACCTTTGAACTCTGGCCTGATCTGGTGTGATGTCATTTACCCACTCTAAGGCTAATCCGTGAGTCTCTGGCATGTACAGAGCTGCTTATGGCATTATTTATCACAATAGGTCGTGTAGACTATAGTATGAGTTACAGTGAAACACTATTTGCTTAGTGTCTGTCCACATTATTGTCTTCACTGAATCTACATGTCTAAATGTATTATCAATATAGGCATGTCATTGCATTTTAGCTATCACTTTGTAATTACGATCTCTCGCAACATCGGTATAACTCATGCTGACCTATTTTTCTCACTCTCTCTTTCGTTCCCCTCCTCTGTCTCTCTATCAGATCCGGGCTGGACAAGTATCAACCGAGGGGTTTTAATCTGTGACGAGTGCTGTTCTGTCCACCGCAGTCTGGGACGACACATCTCCATTGTCAAGCACTTGAGACACAGCGGCTGGCCCCCAGCACTGCTGCAGGTACCCTGGAGGAGAGGGGCTGGGGGGCACTGGGGCTGGGGGGCACTGGGGTGGGGGGCACTGGGGCGGGGGGCACTGGGGCTGGGGGGCACTGGGGCTGGGGGGCACTGGGGCTGGGGGCACTGGGGCTGGGGGGCACTGGGGCTGGGGGGCACTGGGGCTGGGGGCACTGGGAGTGGGGGGCACTGGGGCTGGGCACTGGGGGGAGAGGGCTGGGGGGACTGGGAGCGGGGGGCACTAGGCTAGGGGGAGAGGGCTGTGGGGCACTCGGGCTGGGGGGCACTGGGGGGAGAGGAGACCTGTAAAAAAGGGCTTGATGACAGATCTTCGGAGGTTGGCTTGAATAGGAGGTAGGACTCCAGCATTGCTACAGCTACTTGCAAAGTTTAGGGGTCAGGTAAGGTAGCTAGGGTGTGTGATCTGAGTAGCTAGGGGCTGGACCTGGGTAGCTAAGTGGTAGGGCTGGGGCTGAATCTGAAGGCATGTCATGGCGGGTCCTGGTCCATTGAAGGTTGCTGTTGTGTTTCAGATGGTGCAGACCCTGGCCAGTAATGGGGCCAACTCCATCTGGGAACACTCTCTCCTGGACCCCGCTCAGGTGCAGAGTGGACGCAGGAAACCTAACCCTCAGGACAAAGTCCAGTGAGTGTACACAACTCAACCTAGGACATTATCCATCCCTATACATGCAATTACACTTGTGATTCTTACTCTACTGGAGTGTTAAAGAAAGTATGCGGGTGCAAACCTTTCAAGTTTGCAAGTCCTATTCAGCAATAGCAAACCTAAAAAGCAACCCCCCCCCCCCCACAATGTGTGCGACATCTAGCCCCACCAAGTCCGAGTTCATCAGAGCCAAGTACCAGATGCTCTCCTTCGTCCACAAGCTGCCCTGCCGTGACGATGACGGCATCACCACCAAGGACCTCAGCAAGGTGAGAGCCTGCCCCACATCCCACCTTCTTTCAACGGGTCAAAGTTCACAGGTCAGGGGGGGGTTCTTCCTCTTTGAACTGGGCTGGCACAGCTTCCTACAGGGCAGTGTCAGAAAATACACACACACACACACACACACACGAGACCCTTCACAGCCTGAGTCTTTCTCAGCAGGAAGCAACTTAATGACACCACAGGAAGTTCTAATGGGCTCCACTATGACTGTTGCACTGAACTAATGAGAGGATTCACACAGTGTTAGCCCCCTCCCCTCCCACTCTTTGGGGTTCTTTCGCTCCATTTCTATTTATAAGGGCAGCGAAATGTAACGCAGAAGCAACGTGTGTGTCTCCATCTGTTTTAACAAGCTGATCAACAAGGTATTGAGATGTTAAAGGGCTCGTTCTCTCTCTGCCTCTCTCGTGCTCTGCCTGCCTCTCTCTCAGCAACTGCACTCCAGCGTGAGAACAGGGAGTTTAGAGACGTGTCTACGACTGCTGTCTTTGGGTGCCCAGGCCAACTTCTTCCACCCGGTGAGTGCCTATGGAAGAACTCACCCACGTGGCCACACGGCCACACCCCACACCTTGTCTTCCTGACCGGCGTGTGTGTGTGTGTTGCTGTGCCCCCAGGAGAAGGGCACCACTCCGCTCCACGTAGCAGCCAAAGCGGGGCAGGTTCTGCAGGCAGAGCTGCTGGTGGTGTATGGGGCTGACCCTGGAGCACCTGACATCAATGGACGCACACCCATGGATTACGCCAGGTAGCACCCACACACACACACACACACACACTCACTCACTCACTCACACACGCACACAAACACTCACACACACACACACAGTTGTCTTGTGTAGTCATATGTTTTTGCTGTTTCTACGAAATGTTATGCATAGCACAATACAGTGCACACACACTGACACAAATATATATTTAAGCGGTTGCTAAGTGCATACCTGTGTGTGGTGTGTGTGTGTGTGTGTCAGGCAAGCGGGCCAGGTGGAGCTGGCGGAGAGACTGGTGGAGTGCCAGTATGAGCTGACAGACAGACTGGCATTCTACCTGTGTGGGCGTCGCCCAGGTAGGTCCACCCCAGTTTCCAGTATGCTTGACCCCCCCCAAAGTCAGTCCACTTCAGATCAGCTCCCCTGTAGGCCGCGGTTGATTTTGTACCTGTCTTACCCTCCAGATCACAAGAACGGGCATTACATCATTCCTCAGATGGCCGACAGGTGAGGCTCCCAACAGTTTGGATCCAATGAGGACTAGTGATGCTAGATGGAATGTATGTGGAGCATTGTGGGGAGGAAATGGGATTTCTGCAATTCGGTGCTTTGACCAATAGGTTGCGCCATGCCATTGGTCAGTGTGTGTCACTCTCTAGAGCTGGTTGGCCCACTAACCTTGACTGACTGGCTGTCTGGCTGCATGTCTTTCTGCTGAACTAATTTACTGTATGAGGCTGGGTTCAATACACATGTTCAAACATTTGAATGAAGTGAGATGTTTGAAGTGAGATGTCTTGATTTGCTCTAGGTACATGCCCGGTGGGCTGAGCGTGCTTAAATCAGGTTCTTTTTAGTCAAAGTTCAAATATTAGAGGCAAGCTGCATATTGTTGGGTGTTGCCTACTTTGTAAAGAAAGCCATCTGTTCTGGCTTTTCCTGTGCTCTTGGGGATAGGCTCTCTCAGAACTTTGGCAGGAGTTGTGTTGATGTCGGGGAGGGTGTGTGCTATCCTTCTTTCTCTTTCTCTTTTTTTTCTCACTCATTTTCTGTTCTCTCCATCTTGCTGCGCTTGTGGAGCCAGAGCTCGTCCTAAGTGCCCGTCACAGAGGTATCTTCTCCTTTATGCTCTCTCTCTCTCTCTCTCTCTCTCTCTCTCTCTCTCACTCTCACTCTCACTCTCACTCTCACTCTCACTCTCACTCTCACTCTCACTCTCACTCTCACTCTCACTCTCACTCTCAGTCTCAGTCTCAGTCTCAGTCTCTCTCTCTCTGTCTCTTTGATCTTGATCTCTCTATCTCTCTCTGTCTGTCTGTCTCTCTCTCTTCATCTCTCTCCCTCACCATTATTCCTCCCATCTATTCGTACTACTGTTAATCCAGTCATTAGGCACTCCGTTAAATGAAACCCCTCCACCACTGTCCTTGTCCCCCCCAAACCTTTCCCTCTCACCCGGCCTCTGTAGAGGTTGTTGTTCCATCTCGACAGTTTCACCTCCACTCCACCCTTTCATCTCTTCATCCCTCTGTTTCTATCTGTCCTCTCTGGGTCTGTGGTCCTTTGACTGAGCCATGTCTCTCTGCTTGCAGTCTGGACCTCTCAGAATTGGCCAAGGCAGCCAAGAAGAAGCTACAAGCGGTAAGTCGTGTTCGAATTCCACTGGTCTAGGATCCTTCTGCACGGCCTCTCCAGTCTAGGGCGGTTACAGGGGAGGTTGGGAAGCTGTGTGTTGTTGTGTGGGGTTGTTTACATGTTCATATAAGCTGAATGAGCCTGCCTTTGGCCTCAGACAGAGCCCTTGTGTTTATCCACTTTGCTCGACATCATTGTAATGCATTTCTACGGCAGCCTGCAGTGTTTGCCTAACTGTTTGGGTACGTGTGTGAGAATGTGTTGCTCTTCTGCTGTTGTTTACTCTGCCGCATTGCTGATGTTTGTCTTGGGTCTGTGTGCACGTTTATCACGTCTGTGTTCCATATGTTTTCTGTGTGTGTGCGCGTGTGTGTGCGTGAGACAGCTGAATAACCGACTCTTTGAGGAGCTGGCCATGGACGTGTACGACGAAGTTGACCGCCGGGAAAACGATGCAGGTTGGACCCCCACCCCACCCCCGCACCACGTCATTCCACATCTGTCTTCGCCTTTTAGAGACATGGACTCGGTCCATGCTGCTCCCTGAGACCCACATGGAGTGTTTAGAAGAAGACAAACAACTTGTAAACACAGTCGGCTGAAGGTCACAGGCCGAGAAGGGAAAGACGTAAAGAAAAGGGGAAGACATTTAGAGAGAAGACAGTGATAGAGAGAGGGGAGCAGACATGTTCAATAGGGGGAAGAAGCGGCGGGAGAGATACAAGAGGGAAAGGGAAGAAATAAAAGGAGAGAGAGAAAGAGGAGGGGACAAAGAAGGAGTGTGTGTGGTGTGTGAGGAAGGGCCTCAGGAATTCTTGAGTGTCTCTCCTCCTTCACTCTCTCTGCCTCTCTTTCTCCCTCTCCTCCTCAGTAGTAGAAGAAGAAGAAGAAGGTGAGTGAAAGACGAAGCGATGCACACACGTGCTCGCACACACAGAGGGGGCTGTTGGGTTGGCAGCGCAGCAGGGTTTTTTTTTTCTAACACAGGAAAAGCGAAGTCTGAACTTGGTCGTGAATTTTACTGGTGCTTCTTGCTCCGCAGTGTGGGCGGCTGGACTGGGTGTGGGGCTGTGTGTGTTTCAGCTGAAATGACCTTGCCACACGCACACACACACATTTAAATACGTCTTTCTTCCTTTTCTTCCTAGTGTGGCTGACGACTCAGAACCACAGCACTCTGGTAACGGAGCGCAGTGCTGTGCCCTTCCTGCCTGTTAACCCGGAATACTCCGCCACACGCAACCAGGTAACAACGCACAACATGTTCAACTACACACACCAAACCTTTCAACTACACACACACCACTAGTCAACTACACACACACACACAACTGGGCAACAACAAACATAAGCACTCACACACAGCTAGGCCAGAATACACACAACCAGGTAGCAACAACACACACACACATGCGGTGGGATGGAGACAGCGGCACCAGAGACGTGAGCGTCCCTGTCGGAGCCGCTCGATGGACGCCGGACGCCCCCCCCACAGGACGCCTCCAAAACCCCGCGGCACGAGGAGAACACAAGGGCGGGCGAGGACAGAGATGAAGTGTGGCCTGAGACGGAGAGAGAGAGAGAGAGGGATGAAAGCAGGTTTCCATAAATAGAATTAGTGGCGATAGGACGTCTGAGGTCTGGCCAGTGGGACCGAGAGCAGAGCGAGAGAGACAGGAGGGAAGGATGGGAGGGGGCGAGGGAGAGGGAGAGAGAAAGTTGCCCAGCGGTGAGAGTGATGAATGTTTTCTACCTTGGAAAAGGAGGGATGTTCAGCAGACGTGTGCGTGCGTGCGCGCGTGTG
The DNA here is from genome assembly GCF_021917145.1 of Hypomesus transpacificus. Taxonomy (NCBI): domain Eukaryota; kingdom Metazoa; phylum Chordata; class Actinopteri; order Osmeriformes; family Osmeridae; genus Hypomesus; species Hypomesus transpacificus. The sequence goes on from NC_061074.1 coordinate 5,185,015, forward strand.
TGTGTGTGTGGTATTGGAGAGAGATCTACAGAGTGTGTGTTTCCACCAGCTTTGTCTTTAATCTCTACTCTCTGTGCTCAGTTGGGTAGTGCTCAGTTGGGTGCCTCATTAGTGGAGACCTTGACCTTTACGCTCACACACACTCATCTAGTGTGATGACCGTTGTGGTCAGCTGCTGATAGACGTCTAGGTGCCTGCTTCTGTTTCACTGGGTTTAGAATGGAAACCACATGGACGCAAAACTGGCCTTTTGTCCACTTATGCAAACTCAAGCATGCTAATTGCGAGGTACAACTCGGTGTGTGTGTGGGTGTGTGTGTGTGTGTGTGTCCACTGTAGTGCCTCTGAGCTTGTTTTTCCAGACCACACAGGCCACAGAGGCAGGGCCAAGGCTAGAACGCAGCACAGCGTCTAGCATCCAAATAACAATGTATTTTTTAGTGGATGCTGTCAGGGACTAACTGTGCGGCCTCTATCTACCCCCTCTCTCTCTCTCTCTCTCTCTCTCTCTTTCTCTCTGTCTCTCCAGGGCCGCCAGAAACTGGCTCGCTTCAACGCCCGAGAGTTTGCAACACTGATCATCGACATCCTGAGCGACGCCAAGAGAAGACAGCAGGGAAAGGGCCTGGGCAGTCCTACTGGTGAGCAGAGGGGGAGGAGGAGGAGGGGTAGAATAAGAGTGGATGGAGGGCATGGAGGAGAGAGAGAGACAGAGAGAGACAGAGAGGGACAGAGAGGGACAGAGAGAGACAGAGAGAGACGGGCTAGAGAGGAGAAAGGGAGGTTAGTGGATAGCCAGAGGAGACAACAAGGCAAAGCCCTAGAGGTGTGTGTGTGTTATGCCTGTATTGTGGTAGTGTAGCGCTGCAAGGTTACCTGCTGCCCCTCCCTCCCCTCCAGCAGACCCTGTGGACCTGGGCCTGGGGGATGACGACCAGCACGACTACGACAGCGTAGCCTCCGACGAGGACACGGACAGCGAGCTGACCACGCACAACAACAACAACACCAATCGCAACAACCGCGCCAAGGTCTGCAGCACCCACACACACACACACACACACTTAAGGGCTATTATCACACCGACAGACATGAAAGTGGGTCTAGTGCATAACATAGTTATTTCCCTATAAATCTTTTCACGCTGTCGAATATGGACTCGCACTCTCTAAGTTGGATTCAAACCTGCAAGCCTCATTAGGCCAGCTCGTGCCTTGCCTCTCTAGACCAGCTCTCCTACTCCACCCTCCTGGCTTGTCCCAGCATGCTTTGCGGGATCGGCTGTGGAGTCTGCCACATACCTCCTCAGTGACATCACAGCTATTCCAGGCTCCAGTCACACAGGCATTGTTCTTATACAGCCAGTGGGAAGGGTGAGGGAGAGAGGGAGGGAGGAGAACTAATGGAGGGGACAGATCCAGTCATTGAAGATTGAGGCAGGAGACAGAAAAGAGACAGAGAGAAAAAAAAAAGTGAGACTGAGGGATGATCTGAGGTAGTGACAGAGGTGTGGAGGGTGAGCGTATCCGAGACGGGAGGGGAAAAAAGCTGAGAAGATGGAGCGAATTTAGAAGCGGTTTCAAAGAGAGAGAGAGAGAGAGAGAGAGAGAGAGAGAGAGAGAGAGGGAAAGAGGGAAAGTTTGAGGGAGTGTCGTGGAGGAGAGAAGCCCTGTTTGACCGTGCTCCGCCCGCCATAGGAAGTGGAACGTGGAGAATAGAGAGCTCCACTGTGTGGTCAGCTGTTCCCCAGCAGCACACTGGAGCTCTGTGTCTGCTTCTAGGAGGAAATACCAGACCAGCAGCCACATCCAGGAGACCCAGTCCAAATGGGGGCGGGCGCCTGAATACTGTACAGCCCCCAAAACTCACTCGCTTCCAGAGACTGGGGTCATGTGTGTTTTGAACTGAGGCTCGTCTCTCAGACCCTCGTTAACAGGCCACCCTAGTCTCTGTGTTTCAGACTTGGGTTAGCCTAGCGCGTGTGTAATTTGTGCACGGTATCTATAGAACGCAGACTGCCTGAAATTGACTCGATCTGTGTGTGTGTGTGTGTGTGTGTATGTGCGTGTCTCTCCAGAGTATGGACTCGTCAGACCTGTCAGACGGGCCCATCACCCTGCAGGAGTACCTGGAGGTGAAGAAGGCCCTGGCCTCCTCAGAGGCTAAGGTCCAGCAGCTGATGAAGGTCAACAACAACCTGAGCGAGGAGCTACGGCGCCTGCAGAAAGAGGTGGGGAGGAGGAGGGGAGGGAGGGGAGAGGAGGAGGGGAAGAGGAGGGGAGGGGAAGAGGAGGGGAGGGGGGGGGGAGAGGAGAGGTGGGGGAGAGGGGGAGAGGTGGGGAGGAGGAGGGGAGGAGGGGGAGAGAGAGAGGTGGGGGAGAGAAGAGGAGGGGGAGAGGTGGGGAGGGGGAGGGGGAGAGGGAGGGGGAGAGAAGAGAAGAGGAGGAGGGGGAGGGGGAGAGTAAAGGAAATGCTAGTAGAGAAGCATGTGTGTGCAGAGAGATGGAGAACTGTCAAAGAGGAGGAAGAAAGAGAGAATGTTCTTTTTGTTCCTTTCTGAGAGTGAGAGTGTCATGCTACAAGATGCATCTTTCTTTTTTTAGCATAATACTGAAGGTGTTTTTTGGTTTGCCAGTACCTTGTCAGTCAGTGTGTGAAGTTCTCCCGGAGAGAGAGATCATGCAGAACGACCTGGGATTGGCTGGTGTGTGTGTGTGTGTGTGTGTGTGCGTGTGTGTGTGTGTGTGCGGCAACATCATCTTTAGTTCTCTGGTTATTCTGTCAGTCCGTCAATTTATGCGTCTTCTCACTCTCTGTTTTGACATTTGTTTGGTCACCCATCATATGTGTGGCAAAGCTGTGTCATTTCTGTTTGCTTTACTTGATCAGAAGAAACACACACACATCAACACACACACACACACAAACATACAAGTGGCAGTGTAGATGTTTTTGGAGGTTGGTATGGACTCTTTCATTCACTCTTGCCTGCCATCTCCCATTCCCAACTGCACACACAGATACACACACACACACACACATACACACACTGTCTAGAGCCTGCGTGTCTTCCTACTCCCCTGGTTGAAAATACTCTTCCTTGCCCCATGTACTACGTTGACCCCCCCCCCCCCCCCCCCAGCTCTCATCCCTGCCCCCCCCCCCTCTTCCCCAGAGTAGGGAGCTTCACATCCCTGGTTGTAGTCTGTCCTCCCTCACATGATCTCTAGCCTGTCCATACCACTTCCTGTGTCACTAACCTGTCTGTTGAGAATGCTTGTGTGTGACATTGATACATTTAGGTGACTCCCCCCCCCCCCCTCCGCCTCCCCCCTACGCCTCCCTCCCTACTTCCCTTCTCCCCCCCCCACCTCTCCTGTAGATCTCTCGGATGCAGACGGAGAACAGTGCGTTGCGGGGGGGCCAGGCTGGGGGGGCTGGCAGCCTGGGTGGAGGAGGAGGAGGAGGAGGAGGAGGGGGGGGTGGGCGGGCCAGGACACTGGCCTGGGGGAGTGAATCGAGCGGGGGGAGGTGGAGGAGGGGGGGAGCACCCCAGCAAGGCCGCGTCCTCCTCCACGTCCTCCTCCGTGAGCCCCCACCGGAGGGACCGCCAGGCCTTCTCCATGTACGAGCCGGGCGCTGCCACGCCCAAGCCCCACCCCCCCGGCCTGGACTCCCTGACCAGCCGCCTGCAGCCCCTGCATACCAGCGTAAGTTAGCCCCGCCCCCTCCACAGCTCCTCTGGCTGCCCGATGACCCGCAGTCAAGTGGCTGCCCCGCCCACTGCTGCCTTGGCAACGGCTGGCCTGGTGCTGATCTGACTCCTGATCTTTTCACCTTTTGAATCCTCAACCCTCTCTGACCCTTCACCTATTATTGCCCTCTCTTTCTCTGCCTGCTACAGTAGATATACTAGTGCTGACACACACGAACACACACAGCCAACCATGCCTGCACACACACAGACACACATGCGTTTCCTCTCCGCTCAGTTATGAAGGGGAATCTAAAGGTGACCTGGACCAGGGTTCCCTCTCACCTTCCAGCCACTGAGTCTCCTCTGCTCGGGGCTCTGTCTGGGCTTCTCTCTGAATGTCTGGCTCTGTCTGGATCATCTTTTTCCCCCCCATCATTCATCTGTCCGTGTGTTTGTCTGTCCACTGCTTGCTGCCGAACAGCCACTCATGTAGATGTAAGCACCTTTGCCCTCTACTGTACTGTCATGCTGTCTGTCTGGTGTTCATCTGTATTGAACATTCACTCCATATTAGGTGAATGAGGATAAAGAACATGTATGTATTATTTGTGTTTATCCATGAATGTGTTTAATGTACTGTGTTTATCACTGTACAGGATACTGTTGGTAGGACCTGTTTATGTGGTTTTGTTCAGAGTGTGGGTTTACTGTCCTAGACCCTTTAGTTCCAGTTGGTAGCCCCCTAGTGGAAGACTAAGGAACTGACCATTCCATCTTCACAGTTTATAGTGACATTCTGACATACTAGCATTGACTGAAGGACAACATCCAGTAAACCTTTGCTCCACTATACCTCCTCTCTCTCTCTCTCTCTCTCTCTCTCTCTCTCTCTCTCTCTCTGTCTTTCTCTCTCTCTGTCTTTCTCTCTGTGTCTCTCTCTCTGTCTCTCTCTCTCTCAGGTAAGGAGAACGGGTCCTGGGGGGTCTTCACCATACGGGGGGTCGCATCTCTCGGCGACTACAGAGAGCGGTAGATACATGGTACGACTCCGGCACACCTCATTCTCTCAGCAGCATTCAACTCGGAAATGCCAGCCTGTCATTGGACAGCATGTTGGCACACATGACGGGGGACAGTGGTGCCTTCATGACAGGGCTCCTTCTCCTCCGGGGCTGACCGATGTTTCCACACGCGACGTGGAATGTTGACGGTATGTCGTGTGTTCGTCCACAGACCTCCAAAGCAGAGCGACACGGCAGTGGCACGGACAGCGACTATGACAACACGCACTCGTACGACCTGTCGTTAAGGTAGGCCGTGCAGGAGCACTCGCCCGTGGGCGCGCGTCTGACTGACAGACTGCGTGTGTGTGTGCGTGTGTTCACGTGTTCACCCCTACGCCTCCCACACTTGTTTGCGCGTGTCTCTTGAGGGCCCCGGCCTGTCCTGTGTGTGTTCCAGTATGGGCCGCAGCAGCGAGGAGGAGAGCCGGGGGGAGGGGGAGGACGGGGGGTGGGGGGAGCCGGGGGAGCCCGACCCAACCCTGCCCTGCACGGAGGACGTCATCCTGAAGACGGAGCAGGTGACCAAGAACATCCAGGAGCTGCTGAGAGCCGCGCAGGAGTTCAAACACGACAGGTATGGTGACCTGGTGTAGCGGTGCATACACAGGTGCATGCTCCTGGACACACCTGAGTCGTTGATGTGCCCCGGGGCCACCTCCACCGGGGGAGGGAGCGTTGGGTCCCGTCCGGTCCACTTGTAACTGGAGTGTTTCTGTGTTCCGTCACCCAGCTTCGTGCCCTGCTCTGAGAAGATCCACACGGCCGTCACTGAGATGGCCTCTCTCTTCCCTAAGGTACCTCTCTGTCTGATCTGGGGGATGTGTGTGTGTGTGTGTGCGCTCGTGAGCGAGTGCTTCTGTGTCTCCTGTGCTTTGGGAGTAGCAGCGTGAGGTTTGACCTGGTGTCGTGTGTGTGTGTGTGTGTGTGTGTCTTCTCCTCCCCTGCCCTCCAGCGCCCGGCCCTCGACGCCGTCCACTGCTCGCTGCGCCTCCTGGCGTCCAGCGCCTCCCGCCTCCAGGTGGAGTGCCGCAAGGCGGCGCCCTCGGACCCCTCGGCGCCCGCCGTGGACTACCAGCTGCTGACGCAGCAGGTCATCCAGTGCGCTTACGACATCGCCAAGGCTGCCAAGCAGCTGGTCACCATCACCACCCGGGAGAAGAAGCAGTGACTGGCCGACGGGAGGAGACCGGGCGGGAGGGAGGGAGGACCGCTGAGCGGCTGACCGAGGGAGAGAGAGAGGGAGAGAGAGAGAGGGAGAGGAGAAGAGGTGGAGAAGACAACAAGAAGAGAAGGGCGATGTGAGAGAATGCAGAGGACAAAAGGAACCGTGCTTGCCGAGAGAGAGAAATGGAGGACGGAGGTCGGAGGACAAAAGGAACCGTGCTTGCCGAGAGAGAGAAATGGAGGACGGAGGTCGGAGGACGGAAAGAAATGAAAGGGAGAGGGACGACGGGGTAGGGGACTGAGGCGGCATGGTAGGCATTGTCTCTACCAACCTCTCTGAATCCCTCTCACTCATCCCCTCACTGCAGTTTGGAGTTCACTGCGTGGAGAGAGAGAAGAGAGAGAACCCCTCTCTCCACCTTCATCAGTCTCTCTCTCTTTTTTCTCTTTCTCTCTCACACAAGCTTATCACCTCCATCAGACAGACAGGCAGAGGACGGATGGCGCTGGGGTTACCCAGTCATGGCTGGCAAAGGGACCTTCTCCACTCTCTCTCTGCCCCACCCTCACACTCTCTCTCTCTGCCCCACCCTCACACTCTCTCTCTCCCCCTGCCCCCCCTCACACTCTCTCTGCCCCACCCTCACACCCTCTCTCCCTCTGCCCCACCCTCACACCCTCTCTCCCTCTGCCCCCCCCTCACACACTCTGCCCCCCCCCCTCTCTCCCTCTGCCCCCCCCTCACACACTCTGCCCCCCCCCCCCCTCTCTCCCTCTGCCCCCCCCTCACACACTCTGCCCCCCCCCCCTCTCTCCCTCTGCCCCCCCCTCACACACTCTGCCCCCCCCCCCCCTCTCTCCCTCTGCCCCCCCCTCACACACTCTGCCCCCCCCCCCTCTCTCCCTCTGCCCCCCCCTCACACACTCTTTCTCTGCCCCACCCTCACACTCTCTCTCTCTGCCCCACCCTCACACCCTCTCTCCCTCTGCCCCCCCCTCACACACTCTGCCCCCCCCTCTCTCCCACTGCCCCCCCCTCACACACTCTCCCACAGTCTCGGCCCTTCAGGCCTTCATGGTACAACATGACTCGTCATCGTGGACCGTCCCTCTTGGTGGTTTGTTTTTCTTTCTTTCTTCTCCTTTTTTTGGTTGCTGATCTGTGGGTCTGTACCCCAAAGGCTGAAATTACTGACTTACAGAAACATTTACACTGGAATTATTTTTTATTCATTATTGTAATGAGTAAGCCTCTGGTTGTTGTATTGTGATTATTTTTATTACTGTCTGTCAGTATGATTTACTGTTATTTACCATTTTTTTTTTATTTTTTATGTTTATCTATGTTTCTCAGTCAGTGGGGAGAACTGTGGGAGTGCTCTTAGCCGCCATCTGATTTGGTAGTACACACACACACACACACACACACACACACACACACACACACACACACACACACAAGCACACACATCTGTGAAATGGGTCCTTCTGGAACACTCCTATTCCGTCAGTGTCCATTTTGAGTTTTCTTAATTGATTTCAGTGTTTTTCTACTTGTCATGTTGTTAGTGGCCAAGAGGCTGAAGTGCTGCCTAAAGGAAGAGAGGTAGTGATGGGCCATGTCTGGACCTGGGCTCCAAATACCACTTGCAGATCCAGAGGTGCCCTTGATTTAGCTTACCTCGAGGTCCAGGTGAAACCAATGGAAGCACGTCTTGGGTGCAAACACACTGCCCGGCTGGTGAGTCGTGGAAGCTAAATCAACTTCACCTCATCTGAAAACAGTTTGCGTGAAGCCCCAGGTGTGGCTCCGCTGGTTAGTGGTCATTGAAAGGCCAGTCTCTGAGACAAGGCGGTTAGCGGGCTGCTTCAGTCACCAAATACATTTTCATCTCAGTGGCACCCTGGGGGAGCCCCATACACCTACTCCTGTTTCAAGATCAAGAATGATCGAGCTAGATTTGCCCATTTGAGGCTAAACCAGTTTGGGAACAAAATGTTTATGAGACGTTGAACTGCACTTACTGTATGTTTGTTTTGAATGGGATAAGAGGCGGAGGGTGTTTTTTATTTTTTATTGTACTGTGCGAACAGTGCCAGGTTGTAGCCGTGGGATTTGGACCATAAGACCTCGCAGGATGTGGATGTCGGAGTTCCTGCGATGCTATTTGCTCCTGTTGCCAATCACCTGGTCTATTTACAAACCTAGGTCCAAGTCATTCCTCACACTTTCAATTAATGTACTTCAGAGGCAGTCGCTTAAACTACACAGAGTACCAGGTGGGCACATTTTGCGGCCACTGAGACGACTCCATTGGGCAGGCAAGATCCACCTGTCACATCAAGGAAATATGGGACAATACAATTGACCTCAATTGTATTGTAGGAATTTAGAGAAACCCAGGCCTGAAACTGATACTTGATCTGCTCCCCTGAGTGTGCCCTCATCTGGACATTCATTCTTCCATTTGTGGTTTTCAGAACACTTCTATCAGAGTTCCTTTCTTAGTGCTCTCTGTGTATGTTGGCCAACAGTCTTGTGGTTCGTTTGTCTGTCTGACAGGCTGTGTGTACCACAAGGTGCTACAGCAGCTTAGCTTCCTGTCTCAGATCAGGTCCAAAAAGATTGTCGAAAAATGTACTTTTTAATAATAATCATGATAGCCTTTGCACATCTCATGCCGTTCTGGCTCATTCTGTTTGGTTCCTCTGGCCTGAACTCCCACACCTACACCCGGCCAGTTTTCTCATTTCAACCCCCTGACCTCCCATCGACACGCCATTATAGTATAGAGCCATATATATGAACATATATTTTCATGGTATTTTTTCATTAAGCTATGTTAGAACTGTGTTTGGGAGATATTTATATATTTCTTTGTTTGCCAAGGGGGGGGCTCTGGGTCCCTGGGGAGGCGTGGGAGTCTGAGGTCTTGTTCCATATCGACACCCTACCCCCAGCTATACGAGGACAGGAACAGTCTGAGGTATGAATTTGGTATTTTACCGTTTTGCTCTTTCCAAAGACCAAGTGGAATTTCCACCGCTGTACACCTGTCTGACCTTTGCAGATGTGTGGGGGACTAGGGCGTAGGGTTAGATTTGGGACTGGGCCAAGGGTGTATGTTTGGGACTGGGCCGAAGACATCCCTGGGCCTGGAGCCTTCCAGGGGTTAGCACTAAACTCATCTCAGTCTGAGGGAAGAGGGCTTACTGCACAAAGCCACGCCCTTCCCCTTCTTAGTAGACACTGTGTAGGGTGCCTCTAGTGTGAATGTTAGATGCTTCAGTCTGTTCATGTATTCATGTTGTTCACACACACTCACAAGAACATGCATCCCAAATGCAACGCACAGTGAAACACACTTGGGTGTATACACACACACACACACACACACACACAGAACTATAACATCCAGTGACATAAGCCTTCCACTTGTACATGCACAATGAACAACATTCAGTGAAACACTACACACACACTGCACACACACACTCCTGAAGGTGTTTAGCCAATGGCAGTGCACTGTGGCCGTACTGTTCCTGTTACTGTGTACTTCACAGCTCTACACATGGGAGATTGGTGATGGGAGAATACCTTTTGACCGAAGTTAAAACTGTAAAAAGTAGAGGAAAAAATACAACTAAAGGTCAATTGTAATTGAAACTCATAAGCTGTACATTTGTAATAAAATAAAAAAACAAGTTGATTGTCCTGACTGTACATGGTGTGATTGACAGGATATACTGTCTAAGTACTGGACAGAGGATATTGATGAGCTGTGCAGGCCACATCAGGTTACATGTGGATACTTAGCCTTGCATGCATACAGCACTCTTCCATGTGTACACAGACACACCAACACATTTGGTTCAACCCTTCCCATCTACCCAGTGCAACTGGTATTCCAGGTTGGTAGGATTGTTTTGATGTGTAAACACAACCCATAACACAATAATGACTTAAGATGCTGTTAAATAAACAACAGTTCCAAATTGTCAGGCATTAAGTGCACAGGAATTATAGTTGTTGCAAGCAAAACCCTTTAAAGACGCACTGTCAAATGAATTGGTTGCTACCCAATATTCGGTAAGATTGACTGCAACGGGCAACTTTACACTTCAAGAAAGTGTTTATTTCATCGTTTAGATTATGATCCCAGAACAAAGTTTCTTTGAAATACCCCACCTATTGTCAAATATTGTACCTTCCATGGTTGTAGTGCACCTGGCAACATGTTGCTTACAACAGCAACTTTAGCTTCAACTGATCGACATAAGAGACCATATGTACCTCATTCAAGTTCATATCAGTCTATGTGGCAGTTTCCGAGTATTGACAGTTAAAGTGTAAAAGATAAACTAGCTGTAAAGAAACAAAGATATTCCGTGGATGAAAATGTGAAGTGGAACATTTTCAGTAAATTGGTCTGTTCTCTGCTCTCCTATGAGCCACATGACTGTATTAGCCCACCGAGCCAAAGTCTCGTGAACCGTCTCATGACAATAGAATGTCAGCTTCTGAATCCTACTAGAATCGCCAAGTTTCTTATTTGTGAGTGTGAATGTGTTTTGAAAAACATCCAGGAAGTCCTGGGAACTGTAGGCGAAGAGGGTGGATGTGTAAAACATCCAAAACTCTAGAGTGAGATCAGACTCCCTCCTCCGCGGCGGGGTCACCCAGGGTTCAGCTTCTAGTGGTCCTCGTCAGTGCTTGAGCTGGGTAGGAGTGAACACTCTTGCCTTCTGCTCAGGGACCACCTCCTCTTCCTCCTCCGGTCTGCCACCCTTAGCCTCCTGCGGATGATGTCTAAAACACACGCACACAAACAGGAACACAGACACACATTCTTGTAATGCGGGCGACGAATAACAGTGATCCACAGTGTGTGTGTACTGACATGTCACCAACCTGCCACATTGTCGTAGTCCTGCTGCGGGTTGTGCCAGTACAGACTGGGCGTGGTTCTCCAGTGGCGATACAGGCGCGTATGTAGAACCGACAGTGCCAACAGAACCAGGAGGAACCCCAGCGCCGCTGCCGCCCACACCGCCTCGTCTGTTCTGGCCGTGGGCATTCTGTCGTTTGGAATGGCTCCCTCTGGTGGCACAGTGGTCTTACTGTCTGTCCTCTGGCGAGTCACCCCGCGGGGGGGCCCTTGTCTCGGGTGATGGTGCCCCGTCTTCGCCTTCTTCTTGTGGGTCTGAGGGGCTGTACTGTGGTCGATGTCATCAGGCTCCACCTCTCTCTCCTGCACCTCCACTCTTCCAGCCGCTGTCTCTCTCAGTGCGCCAGGGCTTGTGAGGTGAGGTGCAGCCGTGGTGAGCTGCTCCTGGTTTCCTGCTCCTGGGTTCCCGCTCGGGTCAGTTCGGTTGATCCAGCTGCTGGTTGGAAAAGGGAGGATAGACTTGTTCTCTTTCTCCACCACCTTCTCATCTACCTCCTTCTCCTCCCTGTTATTCTCCTTCTGAACGGCGGCTCTACGCACGCGGGCCCTCTCTCTCCTTTTAAAGAGCATCTTTCCGACCATCCCTCCATTTCGTCGGAGAGAGAGGCTCTCGAGACAACAGTGTCTCAAAGTTCTACTGGAGCGGCCGTGGTCTTGGTCATGGTGGAGTACTGCAGGACGGGTCAACAGCAGACTGTACCTCTGACTCATGACCACATCACCAGGGCTGACGCCAGACGCCGTTGCCTCCAGCCAATCACAGACCTCCAAGCCTGTCACGCTAGAAAGCTCCAGAGTGCGACCCCATGATACTACGGCAAACATCTAGAAAGAGAGAGAGAGAGACATAGAGAGAAAGAGAGAGAGAATGAAGACAGGGAGGACATTCCTAAACGTTTAATTAGATGTGTAACATAAGTTGGCCATGGAAATGTTATGATATGGCATGAAAAACATGTATCCAAAAGAAAGTTCCTAAAACTCAATGATTATGGCATTACGTGCTTAACAGCACATATTTGTACATATCAGATTTTAACAACAAAGAAACAGCTTTTAACAAAGTTCTCCTATGTTATGTATCCCAAGCTAATCTTTTATTTATAAACTTACATAAAGACAACTCCTTCTTCTACTAAGAAACACTCATGTCCAGTTTCAGCTGGCATTCTCTATTTCAGTTTAGGTGTCAACTGTACTGCCATTGCTGGGTGTCTGATTTCCCAGTAATGCTGTAACTGAACCAAACAAGCCATGGTTGAGTACTTCAGAAAGTGTGGCTATACACTCTATTCTTCTTCTATTATCTTACTCCCATTGAGATGCTTATGAAACAGGCTTACATCTGTAAGTAAGTTCTGACCCAAATAGATGATGGGAAAGGCCCTTTCCTCTAACTGTGTATTGAGAGAGAGCGTGTGAGAGGGTTAGGAAGTGGCAGGTGTTCTCTCACCCTGTGTGTGCTGAGGTCAGGGTGCGGAGTGATGATGTAGCTGGACAGACAGGAGCGGGCCAGGACAGCAAGGCGGACCCGCTCCTGGACGGGGGCGCAGGGATGGTACAGCAACACAGTGGCTCCATGCTGGACACACACACAACCGTTTGGAAAGTGCTTCCTTTTCAACGTGAAATGAGTCGGCCCATCGTTTGGCATACCTGCAGGTTGTTGAGCCACCGCTGAGGAGGACAGTAAAGATACTCCCCACTCTCGCCTCCTACTGGTCTGTGTGCGCCACTACAGGAGAACGCACCACAACATATTTTGGTTTCGTTCATTTAGCAGACACTTTTGCTTCATATGTCATATCACATAACCAAACCCCCCTCCCCCAAAAGTCTTAACAACTCCATGGTCAGTTGCGGATGTCAGAGAGGTTAGATCTTTAATCTGTGAACTCGTATTAATGTGGATATAACTTTTTTTAACGTCCATATTTACATCTTTGTTTTTCCGAGGCAATTCCCCACTTCTAAACTGACTCTTAATTGTTCTAAAACATGCACTTGTTCTATTTCCTATATCTGATGCAGTGTCATTGTTTTTTAATCTATTTGAACATAAAGCATGGAAAATTGGGACTTCTTACCTGTTGGGAATGGAGTGATTCAAGGTGATGGGTGTGTCTATACACACCTGCCTAGCAGGCTGGAGGGTTAGAGAAGAATGCCCGACTTTAGTTAGGGGATGTCATCAGAAATCTGTCACATCCTTTGTGCAAATCCTCAGTGTGTTCAAAGCCCTGAGCTGAACCTTACATGATCTAGAAGCTTAAACTATCTCCCTGTAACAGCAGTCTGTTTCTGAGTCATGTTTACTTACTTGTGGAGGATACTGGGTATCAATACCAGAAAGATTCTTCTGCTAACAAAAGAAAGTACATGACATGCTCAGACAGACTTACAGGTTTCAGCAATGCGTGTTTACAAGTATTATGTAGAAACCCTAGATACTGTAATCTACTGTGTGACACTGCTTGTAAACAGAGCTGGTCACATACAATTTGATTTGAGTACCGTAGTTTGAAGACATCAGCTACAGTATAGGATTGGTTCAATAGGATGAAGTACAGTCGTATAGTTACCAGGGTGGACTCTGGCCAGACAGGCCCCGGACAGCTCCACACGGCAGATGGGGGCAAGTCTATCTGTAGCAAGAGCTATCACACATGTGACACAAATGCACACACAGACAGGCAGATGTCAAACATTCAATCGTTTAATTCAATCAGTGTCCATTACGCATACCAGATGCTAGTAAAGATTATGGAGGATGCATGGGCGTATCTATCTTTTTCCTTTTTTCTTTCAGATTTTAAATATACATTTGTTAATTTATCTTCATAAACCCCACTAGAGGACACTATTTAAAAGGGTATTTTTTTTAAAAAAAATCTGGGGGAACATGCGCCCAGACCCCCCTAGTTTTGCTGGGTCACAGGAAAAATTATAGGTTTTATCTAAGGGCTGAGCCCCCCCCAAAAGTGGAAACCTAGATTCGCCCCTGGGAGGATATATCAACACTACTGCAAAACAAAGGCAACCTACCTTGCCACTGTCACAGCCTTGCCACACAGCGCCGCCTTCCAGTCCCAAATACAAGAATAGAGCGGACAGAAGAGCCACTACGGGCGGTGACATCTTTTCTGAGAACAGGGTATCACTCAGGCGTTCTCTGCGGGGAGGTATGATTACAGCTCATCTCGTTGGTGACAGGCGAACAACGTGTGGAGCATTTGATAGACTGCGCTGCCATGTTCAATCTGATTTATAAAGAAAAGCTGTCTCCACTCACGGCGTGCACACATTTTAGGTAAGGATGCCTAAAACATAAAGTAGCGGGTTGTCCATGTGTTAACATCTCAGGACTCTCTTGGCTTTCCACAACTTTGCATTGTTCCCCGTAAGTTATCTGTTGATGATCATGTTGCTACTATTTTTTGCGAACTCTTCACCGTTGTTGTGCAACATGACAATAAGAGCTTCTAAATGTGAGCTACGGAAACTCGCGAGGGGAAAAAGTCTGGGGTAGCTGTTAGCAGTGATCTCAGTTTTCCACACAGTGACGCCAAAGTATCACAAGGGTTCACACAGGTCCATGGTTCACAGACCGCACAATCCTCCTCTCACAGTGGGTCTTTTCTGCACGCATGGACAAGTGGAACTTTTGACAAGGGGAAAATAACGGAAAGATAAGAAAAAACATAACCAGCTACTATAAAATTGAGTTTGAATTTATGAGATAGCCTATGTATTTGATTTGACTTGACGACCATGATCGTACCAGATCATATCTATAGATATATATCCTACAGACTGTTGATGAATGTAAAGCCCCAAAACATATCCACACAGAGAAAATATATTTTTTCATAGCAATAGTTGGAGGCCTACAAGTCTGGACACTGGCCTAGAGAGTGGATTGAACTCTGTTCATTTTTGTGTAACTGAAAACCTTAGCTTGTTACGCCCATGGCCCAATGACAGCAGGCCACCCATAATCATAGCGAAAACACCTTGGTCATAAAGGCTACGTTGGGAGGGGTGCACAATTACAATTGTATGACAAGCTAAACGGCAGCAAAAATCTGGTTTGCTTAAACCTGGAACTCGATGGAGTCCTGCCGACCCAGAGGTTTGGTGACTTTAACTCATTATCTCTGGGGTGCCCGACTCTAATTTAGTAGGCTATTTAAAGTTAATTGTGTATGTGTTTAGTTCAATGCTATGTTAAGCTGAAAAAAATATCAATTTAATTAGGCCCATGTATTTCTTTCTTTGGACAAATGGTGGGTTGTTAAACAAAAGGTGCGCAGACAATCAAATCATCGGCATTTTTGTATTTTCGGTTGTAAAATGCGGGCATCGTTCTTTTGGTTACAGGGGCGTGGTAGTCTATACAGTTATTGGTCCAATATGGACAGTCGTAGATGTCACTCCTTAGTCAGTAGTGTTAAGTATTCTCTTTCGAAAGACAGGGTTGAATGGGTTATGTAATTTATAGTTATGTTTAATCCTAAAACCGTGTCTTGTGACATGCACATCCACTCTTCTTTGGTGTAAATTCAGTTAGGCTATAGGAAACCTAGGAGAATAAACATAGAGCCTAGAGGGATAGGGAACACAGTGCTTTAGATATTACATGCACCACATAGAGCCTAGTAAGTAAGGGTTAATAACATAAAAAATTAAGATTCAATAACACTGTGTCTGACCTTCTGGCCCAGATCATATTGGTTATAAGGTAAACAATTACTGAAAGATTTATGGTACAATTGTGATTAGCACATGGCAGCAGTGTGTGATACATTGTGGTTGGCAGGCAGATGGTGAACGTTGTGGTATAGCTGCATAATCAAAAGTTGTTTTTCAAACATGTGAACGTCTGTTGTGTGTTACTGCAGTTGTGGAGTATGAATCATGTTGCTATTATGTTTGTGTTTGGATCCAGGTGGGGATCCTGGAGGTGGTGCAGGGACAGGAGCAGTGGTCCTGAGCCCCCTGGAGAAACCTCAGTCTGAGGGAGACCTTGGGCCTGGAGGTGTGGGAGAACAGGGCGGTCTGGGTGAAGGAGGCCCAGCCAAGACTGATTCTAAAACTTGCAAAGGAAGAGATGGAATGGTAAAACGGAGATGAGAGAGTCAGAATACAACACGTATGACATTTGCAATACATGTCAAATACAACAACATTTGGTTCACACTTTCAACAACATCTTTCTACCATCAGGACCTGTACTCCTTTGATAGCTCCAAGTCTTCAGACAGTGAGGATGAGGACCAGGACAAGAAGTCCAAGAAGAAGAAGAAGTTGAAGAAGCGAAAGAAGAAGGTAGCTGAACAAACAAATAATTTGATTTCTGAATACGCTTCCCTTTCCCAGTAATATAATGAAACAGACAGGTTCTCTTTTTTGTGTGCATTTCACCTACTAGCACACATAGTATCTAACAGGTAAGGGGTGTTCGGCATGGTGGAATGAACTGAACATGAAAGGAGTGAAACATGCTTGGTGTCAAGTTACACATTTCAAGTTTTTCAAGTTATAGTTTCCATATCTCTATTCCAAAGTAAAGTGTATGGTGGTGCTTTCATAGATGACATCCAATGTACAGGGAGGGCGTGAATGCCAACACACATTCATAGTTCAACACTACAGATAATGTAGGCTGAGTCATGTAGTAATGAATTCCAACGCAGAAAGACAAACAGAGTGAGTACTGTAGCAATGACAGGTTCGGACTTGGGTATAGCATGAATGTTAAGCAAACTGTCCAGATGTCATGTTGAAGTGAGACAGATTACACAAACTCACCTTGGTTGCAAGTCTCTTCTCTGATACTAGTTATCAAAAGTATTATGCCATATTTCCAGTACTCTCTTAGGCTCATTCAATGCACATTTACATTTGATCCATTTAGCACTTTAACCGATGCAACATAATGCATGCCTAAAGTACAGCTGAACATCTAGGATCAGAAGTGTATAGTTCTACCAGTATTTTGGTGGTCATTCAGGGAATGATCCGTAAATACCAAAGCACCATGCAAACAAGCTACCAGTCACAGTGCAACACAAATTAAATGTTAACTAGGCAACAACAACATCTCCTCTACAGTATTGCATAGCACAGTGGAGCCAAACAAGTTTGTCTTAAGTGCAAAATCTACCCATGTTGTCTGACCGTGGTAGAATAGGATCTCAAATACAACCTACAGAGAATAAACAAACTTGCAGGTTTCACAAGAAGTAATGTCCTGCAAAGTGGTGCTTTCAGTGCCCTTAGGCCAAGCGGAAAGTAGGCAGTCCTGGACCACTGTAATAAACAGTTTTCTAACTGTCACTCCTGAAAGCAAAGGTATGAGAAACCAACCTATGCTTTTTGTTTCAGGATTCCAGTTCAACATCATCATCATCATCATCTTCCTCCTCCTCCTCTAGCAGCTCCTCAGACAGTGAGGACAGTGAGGTAAGCTTTATGTTGCTGAGAATACTCTCAAAACTGCAGTTCACTTGTTCAAAGACCACGCCAACCACTGCAATGCGTCAGTGTGGAAACGGTTTGCTGAAGAATGATGAATGAAAGAACGATACATGGTTGTATGATGATGATGGATTGCTGGATGAAGAGTCCACCCAAGGACTCTGGGTGTGGCGGATCAGACCTTCGCTATCGAAGCTTGATCCGACCCCCCCCGGTGTGCCTGGATGTGGAGACAAAGCTTGGAGGTTAGGGAAGAGTGGGTGAGAAGCGAGAGCGTGAGAGAGCATGAGAGAGCATGAGTGTACAATAACAGGTAGATCAGGCGTGTGCACGGAAATGTACTGGGAAATGGGAAGGAGTTTCTTGGCTTTCTCTCACGAACCTCTCTCTTTCTTCTCCTCTTGAACTATTTTGTCCCCCTCCAATTTAAGCGAGAGCTCCAGTCTACTGTACCTCTAAACTGCACAGACATTCATTTTTGGTCATTACCTGTATAGGCCCCTTTAAGCACACTGGTGGTTTATCTTCTTTGCTAATTGTTTTTCCCATTGTTTTAACCGGTTTGGCACTTCACTTTTCTTTTTTAGACAATAATCAAAGATAGCTACAGAGTAAAATATATAAATATTATTGTTTTATTTATATATTCTTTTTGATTTTCTCTTGTTCAGTTTAGTTTCATACTGGCAGTCCAACTGCTCTGGTAGTCCAAACACTCTGGTGTTTAACCACTTTACATTTTGACCAACCCTTTGCATACCAAAGGCATCAGCGTTCCAAAAGCTTTTTCCTGTTTATTTTTCTTTTCTTTGTTGTTTCTTTTTGTTTTCAGGCAGAAGCCAACCGTGGGAGGTTGGCACACATTGCTTGGGTTATGCTATTTCTCCAAACAAGGTTAAAGGCAACATTTGTATGAACTATATTACACTACCACTCAATGATGATATCCTTCCAAACCAGTCTCTCCACCCATTAAACCAATAGCAGCCTCATCCCTGTGTACTTCCAAGTGTACTGCTGAAGTGCTAAACCAGTTAAAACACGTATTTGAACCTACTTTCTTTATTTGCTGAGTCACTGCTGGACTAGTAAGACGCTTGTTAATGGACATGAATGATTAGGCTTCGGGACAACATCTGATTTAAGCAAAGTCCTACACAAACTACAATCCCCAAATGGACCAATTAAGAAGAAAAAACTAATTAGTTTTTTGCAGCACGTATCTTGGCAACATTGGTGAACCAATATCCACACTGAAGCCAAGCTCACCTATTGTTTTAAATCATGCAGGATCTCTTAACCAACTGGATGTATGCTATCGTCCTATCTCACCTGCTTATATTGCCAGTCATGGTGAGAATACACTTCATAGAGGTAGTCTGTGACATAGTCAGCGATTATTTATCTCCAACATATTTTTTTGCTTTTTTGCAATCACTCCCATCATCCCAGTTCATTAAAAGAGAAGAACAAATGTTTTGGATTAAAGGGTTCTGGAAAGCCTGCTTAGTGTGTGTTCAGTCAGCTTCTTGCTAAATATGTCATAACAACATCAAAGAAGTGTGGTATCTAAAATAGATCTTATAACGTGTTGATGGATTAAAAGGTCAATGTTGGCTAACATACACACTCATGGAAAAGCGACGATTTGTTTGCATGAATCTAAACTACGTATATAGGGAGTATTCATGACAAAGTCCATAATCAAACAGACTGTTCAGTTTGCACAAGTAGTTGTTATGGATTGTATTGTCAGCCACAGTTCATTTACTGTCAATTGACAATAAACTGTGACAACCAGCAGATAACTTGGATAAGAGAATCATATACTCTCTCTCTCTCTCTGTCTCTGTCTCTGTCTCTGTCTCTGTCTCTGTCTGGGTGTGTGTGTGGGTGTGTACACATGAACATGAGGAAGTGATAATACACGCTCACTGACTGGTTTCTCCTGTTTCTGCTGAGGGAACCTTCATATGCCAGAGGACAATTGTTCATAAAAAATTACTTGAAGTACATGAATAACATGAATTCTACATAAATACATAAATGCACAAAAAGCATGCATTCAGAAATGTGTGCAGGCACGTACAGCCTGGTTCTGCATGTCCTTCATTGATCAAGGAATCAATAAAAGATGGATCTTGTAACTTACTTCACACTTTAAGTAACTCCTACTGTTCACTGCAGGATGACAAGAAAAAGAAGAAAAAGAAGAAGGAGGGTGAAAGGAAAGACTCTGTTTGGGACAACAGTGTCATAATAGATACTGGTATGTGAAACCCCAAACATCCCCAACCTCACTATCTCATCCCAAAGAATATAAATTAAGTCATGTTTATTATCACATCTAGCAAATTACTTTCTATGCAGGAGTCGAGGGATGCACAGATTCAACATCAATGCAAGGTCTGAAGGATAAGGTGAGCTTCTGACTTCAGCCTGGTCAAAGTGGTTAGAGTACTCAGTCAGAGTATCGTAACATGCAACTTGACCGGAACAATCATTCTCTACTCTGTCGTCCACAGGAGTCAGATAGTGAAAAAGACAAGAAGAAGAAGAAGAAGAAAAAGATGAAGAAGAAGAAAATGAAGAAGAGCAAGGTATGTGTACATTCAGACCTTTCGGAGGTGTCATGCTTTACCTAGAAGATGTCCACTTGGTCTAGTAGGCCCTCTAGTGGCACTGGAGGGCCACTGGCGTTGAAAAGCTGACTGAAATTATTGATTTGCTTTTTTCTCTGCTTCAGGATTCAAGCTCTTCATCTTTATCATCTTCATCATCAGACAGCTCAGATAGTGAAGATAAGAAGAAGAAAAAGAAGAAGAAAAAGAAGAAGAAAAAGAAGACAAAGAGGAAGAGGGTAGGACATGGTTAGAGAAATAAGGTTATTATTTTAATGTTGAAATGACAAAGCTGACAGTAACATTGTGTAGTGTGCTGTACAGTAAGTTTTCCAAGTCCAACATATACTAATGAAACTTATTAGTATCTGCATTATTTTTTATAAGCGTATTCATTTTCCCTCAGGATTCCAGCTCCTCATCCTCGTCCTCATCAGACAGTGAAGATGAGAAGAAGAAAAAGAAGAAAAAGAAGAAGAAGCAGAAGACTAAGAAGGTACATGACAGCTGTGTGAACCTTGCATGATTGAACTCTTTGCAAATCTCATGGTGTGTTTTCCCTTTTTTTCATACAGGATTCTAGTTCCTCCTCTTCCTCTTCCTCCTCCTCCTCTTCTTCCTCTTCCTCTGACAGTGACAAGGAAAAGAAAAAGGACAAGAAGAAGAAGAAAAAGAAGGAGACAAATGTAAGTTTTCCTTAAATCAAACAAATAAAATAAAACTGATGCACTGTAACAAAAATGATTTACCCACCACAATAAAGCAGAGAAAGACATGGTAAAATTAGGACAAACCCCACTTTTTTACTTTTTTATAAATTGTATTAATTATATTCCAGTTATATTCCAATTATATTCTAATTATATTGAATTCCACTCTGTTGGGGAGCAGGGAGACGATGATGGCGGTGGCGAGTTGGACACCATGAGACAGACAGCAGATGGAGAGAAAAAGAAGAAGAAAGACAAGAAAAAGGAAAAGGTGGGGCCATTGAACTAATGGAAAGGATAGTTATGTTTTTAACAAGCGCTTGTTGTATGACGGCCTTGTTTCTAAGAAAACCTCCATTTAAAAAGGACAAAGCACCTTATGTTCTGCTTTTTTCTCAGGCCTCTTCCTCCTTGGGTATCTCTGAGGATGAGGATGCCAAGGTAAAATGTCACACTTATGGCTTATAGTAACATTTAGATCCACCACTTCAACTCGCAATTGCGTACTTCCTCATTTTAGAAAATAAATATGTTGATTTGAGTGAGGACTTTTACCATATTATGATATCCTTTATCCGACAACACATCTCCTAATTTGTAATGCTATATCAGTGCAAAGCCAAAGAGGATGTGTCTGTTCTCGTGACAACGGCGGAAGGAGCTGAGGTCCACCCTGACGGAATCGATGCCGGACACCTGAGTGATGATGAGGCTGAAGGAGGGAAAGCGAAAGAGAAGAAAAAGAAGAAGTTAAAGAAGATGAAAAAGAAGAAGGTACAAATGTCCGTTCCTATAGGGTCTCAGACCCTGGTGAGTCAACAATGTGTGTGGGCACTGAAAGAGGGTTTGATGTTTGCGATCTTCATATTCTGCTGTAGGTTTCTGATGGTGATTCCTCAGACAGTGAGGATGACAAAGAGAAGACAAAGAAGAAGAACAAGAACAAGAAGAAGAAGAACAAAAAGGTAGAAGTCGACAAATTTTTTTGCTTTAGGTTATAACATTTCCAAACTGGCGTTAGTTCAATCACTCCTTTGATTTATTTTACTCCTAGGATTCCAGTTCCTCCTCATCCTCATCCTCTTCCTCATCATCCTCTTCCTCATCATCCTCTTCTTCTTCTTCTTCCTCTTCATCATCCTCTGACAGTGAGGAGGAAAAAAAGAAGAAGAAAAAGAAGAAGGTTAGAAGGATAGACATTGAGTAACCTGACTGAGGTTTATTTCTTGTCCCTTAAAAGAGTCACATCAGGTTGTGTAGACGTGATTAATTTAGAACTTTCTGAACCCCCTATAGAAGGTCAGTTCCTCTGATGACAGCTCATCATCCTCATCTTCCTCCTCCTCTTCTTCAGATAGTGTAGATTACCGGGTAACTATCTTCCATCCGTTACGTTAGGTCACTTCTGAATTTGATTGTTAAATCGTTTTTATTTGTTATTATTTGTTGAAATAAACTTAGTTTCCTGATAGCAATCATAAATCAAATGCTCACTGTAAATAAAATAAATCTGATATCTGTTACTGTCGCAGGACTGTAATAAGCACAACCAATCATTGCATTCAGACCGAATATAATGATTGAAAGGCATTGTGACCAAATGCATTGATTGGACAGCCTACTTGCCTTTCTTTCTCCCGGCAGTAGCCAGGCAACACATTCATGTGTTTTGGGGGAGTGGGAGTGAAGGGAGAGGTTAAGATATTTTGGGTTTGATGCTTTCAAACTCAAGCCAAAATGGCTAGTTTCGCAAAACCAACCTGCCTTTAATGTTGATTGACTAGTCAGATTGCTTGTAATTTATCTTTGTGCACCATTTGTGACTTATTATGAGAGGTCTTCCTCAGACAAAGGACAAGAAAAAAGATAAAAAGAAGAAGAAAAAGGAGGACAAGAAGAAAAAGAAGAAAAAGGAAGACAAGAAGAAGAAAAAGAAGGATAAGAAAAAGAAAAAGGTAAGGATTGGATGGAGGGGAAAGACAGGGCATGTTAACCTCTGGACTGATTCTCATTCTCGATCAGAAATTTCCAGAAGAACATAAAAACTGTAGTTCAGCAACTGCGTATTCAACATGACTTGCTTCTTCTCCTCTCTGTCCCTCAGGATGACTCTTCATCAGACAGTGAGGATGACAAAAAGAAAAAGAAGAAGAAAAAAAAGATGAAGAAGAAAAAAGTTTGTGACCAAAGCAAATCTTGGCCCTAGGTCTTCCACAAGACATACATAGGTTGTGTCATGTTGTTTAGTTTTCACTGTATTTCATCAATGTTTATCTGTCTCAGGATTCAGATGACGATTCAGATTGCGAGAAAGAAAAGAAGAAAAAGAAGATGAAGAAGAAAAAGGTGTGTGACCAAAGCAAACATGGAACCTAGGTCTCCCATAGGACATACATGGGTTGTGATGTTAAACTAGTTTTGTCTGTGTATGCTCATCATCATCATCCAAGTTTGTTTGTCTCAGGATTCAGATGACGATTCAGATAGCGAGAAAGAAAAGAAGAAAAAGAAGAAGAAAAAGATGAAGAAAAAAAAGGTGGGTCCCATTTGCATTTGTTTGGACACCCAGTGTGATAAATCTCAAATAAAATATTAAGAAACCTCTTGAATGTAGGATTCCAGCTCATCTGACAGTGAAAAAGACAAGAAGAAGAAGAAGAAGAAGAAGAAGAAAAAGAAGGATAAGATGAAAAAAAAGAAGAGAAGCAAGAAGAAGAAAAAGGTGAGCACCACATAAGTTTGTTAGGGCTGTTTAATGTTGTCCAGAGTGGTCAAACGTGTACAAAATATTTTGATCAATGACCACCTCTTGAATGTAGGATTCCAGCTCATCTGACAGTGAAGATGAGAAGAAGAAGAAGAAGAAGAAAAAGAAGAAGGTATATATTTTTTTCTAGTCGTGTCACATGTGAAACTATTATAATTACCATTGAACTCGTTTGTACAGTAGGCGTGGCTTAGCTAGTCAAAAAGTAAAACCAATGTTCTCTTGTGCCAAGGCATCATCTGATAGCGAGGAGGACAAGAACAAGAAACATAAGAAAAAGAACAAGGATAAAAAGAAGAAGGATAAGAAGAAGAAGAAGGACAAGAAGAAGGAAAAGGTGAGAAGCATCTTAAATGAAGGTTTATTACGAGCAGCGACTAAGCGTAGAGTAGACTGATGTTTGAACGTGAGGGATGTAGAGTGATGCATGTTCTACCTTGGGTCATCAGGGAGGATGGTAGCGTTAAAGGTTTCACTCTTTTTTCCATTTAGGATTCCTCATCGTCAAGCAGTGAGGATGATAAGAAAAAGAAAAAGGTGAGTGCAAGAGTGGTACATGCATTAACTTGTCGCTGTACCCAAGTACATGTAAGGGTATTCGATTCTGAGCATACTCTTTGTTTGCCCTAGGATGACTCCTCCTCAGGAAGTGATGAGGTCAAAAAGAACAAGAAAGTAAGGCTGGGTGCAAGGTTATGTGAATATACATCAATATTTCTACATGAATTGGTAGACACAAATGACACTGTACAGTCTCATTTGGAGTATAATTTGCTCTTTTCAGCATTCTAGTGGCTCAGATGGAGAAACAGAGATGAAGAAGACGAAAAAGGTAGCAAGTGAATATCTGTTGGTAGAGGGAGGGGCAAGTCTGTTTGACTCTCCTCTGAATGTGTCCTAGGATAGGAGACCAAATATATGACAACCACTTGCGTGGGTCAAAAATCCTCTGTCATATGTACATTTATATCTTGAATCAACTTGCCTTGTAGGACTTCCCTGATAAGGATGGAGAGGTGAAGAAAGACTGTGACTTGCCAGGCGGTCCTGTTAGCAGCTATTGTGCGTTTGGCAAATCCAGTGATCGGCCTGAAGTTACCCCCGTGAAGCCCAAACCCACTCTGGACCCACTGCCGATGCCCAAATCCAACTCCCGTTATGAGTCACTGATGAGCTCCTCTTCCTCCCTCAATCCCAAAGACGGCAGCCCCTCCACCAGGCCCCGCAGCCCCATGGAGTCACTAATGGGAAATCCCCCCAGGGTCAGAGGAGCTGGGGGCGTGGCTGGGAGGAGCACAGTGCTCTCGTCCAGCGACCTGCTCAGGGGCCCTAAGCCCTATCAGCCTTAACACAAACAGATACATCTATACAGAGGTATTAGCATGTATTGAGGTATCGAGGTGAAAAGAGATGGCATTCCTGGAACATATGGTTTAGGTTGTTTGTTAAATGTGGTGTTCATTTGTTGACCTGAAATCAAATCAGAATGTGTTAAAGTTTGGCCTAGAAATTGAAAGAGATTGGTTTGATGACTGTAAAGTAATTATAACTAAATATAATTACCTGAAATATATTGCTGTAAAACCTGGTTAATCCAATGTATAGATGTCATTGCATACTGGTACAACATTTATGGTTGAAGACCCTTAATGTCTGGGCAGGATCCGTTGGATTGTGTACTGTAACTAAAGGGAATGTGACCTCGTTATGCAAGATAATCAACAATGTGTCAGAGTTAAAATGTTTGGCTAAATTAAAGAATTAAACAAGAAACGAATAGTGTTGTTTCTTATTGGTTTGTAAAGGTTTGTCGGTCATTAGGGTAAAAATTAAGCAACGTGTCAGAGCAGCATATAATAGTAATAGGCTAAGTTCTAAACTAATTTTCACCTGTCACTGGGCGTTCGCAATTCCAACCGTATCTATTACCTCCCACCTGTCTACCACCCTGTCGCACGTCATCGTTTTGTTTTCTAGGAACCCACCCATCTAGTTAACGTTCCAACGTAACAGCGAGGTGTGGTCAGCCAGGTGCCATCACGCTTCCTTGATAAACACCTACTTTAATTTCACCGTGACATTTCTACTGCGTTTTCGCTGAACAACTACACTGAGCAGTTGCTATTCTACTAGACACGATGGATTTTGACCTTGCGTCAGGTACGTTTTCTTGTCTGTGGACCACGACAAAATGTTTGTGGCTCTTATTGTAGCATTATCAGCTGCAAACTTGAGGCCATGAGGTGTATAGTTTAACAGAATGAGAAGTTTGGAATACATACATTCTGGTCGAGCTACTTGGTCAACACAAAAGTTTGACCCATGGAGTAATGTTAATTACAACACATCTAGTCAATGTTTAAATGTTATTTAAACTTGTAGTTTATTTAACACATTTAAAAATAAATATGTTATGAAACGGTACTGAAAAGCTATTCGTGGA
Source organism: Hypomesus transpacificus (assembly GCF_021917145.1). Taxonomy (NCBI): domain Eukaryota; kingdom Metazoa; phylum Chordata; class Actinopteri; order Osmeriformes; family Osmeridae; genus Hypomesus; species Hypomesus transpacificus. The sequence goes on from NC_061074.1 coordinate 5,210,910, forward strand.
TTATTTTCATCAAAGTGGAGAACCTAGGTAGTAACATCAGTGTCTTCTGTTTTTAGCTGTGGGAAAGGATGAAGTGAAGAAGGAAGACGCCTCTGGCCAGGAGCAGCAGTTCTCCTTTGGCTTTGGGAAGAAGGACAAAGACAAGAGCAAGGACAAGGTACTGTAGAACTGTGACATGCCTTTTCAGCGTCAATAAAAAACTTGCTCTTGACTGCGTTTTAAATACTAGAAACTCATAATTCCAGCAGTGGAAAGGTTTTACATGTAGTAGCGGTGATACTTCAAGTTAGGACACTATTCACGCATACAATATTAATAACCATACGCTACACGCGTAGGCTGCACGTCTTCACTATGTCTGCATCTGTGTTGCATTCAGAGTGACTGCAAAGGCAAGGACAAGGACCACAAGGATAAAGACCACAGCAAGAAGGACAAGGAGCACAAGGATAAAGACCACAAGAAGGAGCACAAGGATAAAGGCCACAAGAAGGAGCACAAAGACAAGGATCACAAGAAGAAGGACAAGAAGCACAAACCTGGAGGACACAAGTCAGGCTCAGGCTCCTCTTCTTCTTCTGACAGTGATTAGGTAATTGGGGGCTCTGTGGAAACGTCTGTCATTTTAAAATTGTGAATTGAAAGGAGAAGGGTGGTTGAATGAGATGGAGACTTGACTAACATGCTGAACACAGGTCACTCATTAGGTAAACAAATCCATGGGGAACATGCAACTCCATCACCAGTCGTAAACTGACTTCTTGCACTGATCCAGTGTGCCAGTGATGTGGTAATGAGTGCTCACACACATTCTGGAAGTAGATCTTAATCCAATGGTTTAAAAATAAGATATCAGTTAAGTGTAGAATGTAACCTAACCAGTCCCAAGCACAAAGCTTTGTGGTACAAAGGTTGCCCCCTCACCTTTGGGCGTAGGGGCAGATTGTGAGGTGGGGTGAAAGGAACAGGTCTGACTCGTTTTATAAGGGTGAAGGCTCCCTCCAGTCTGATGGGTGTGGCACTATCAGCTGCTAGATAAACATACCTGTCCACGTGAACACTTGTAAATACCTTTTGACTATGGTTACATGAGATGTGACGAAATGGGAGAGCATTCGTAATGGCGACTCAAACCCTCATTCATTGGGTGTGTATAAGTCAGATAGCAGCGATGGGATGGTAATGCAGGGGTGTTGACTGCTGTAAGCACACAGCCTTCTCTGGTGTGGCCATCATGCTCCTGTACTTTGTATTATCATGGTCATGGCAGAAAAAAAATGGGCAACATTTCAACAGTTCATGGACCAGCTCATTTGCATTTGATGTGCAACGCACAAAAGGCTTTATATATGCTTGAATTTGTACCTAACTCACTGTTCCTTGTCATTTCAGAAGACTGAATTCATCACAGTTGAGCATCTGCAGTTTGAAAGCTCAGATGTTCCACAATGACGCCGTTCTTGCTTCACTATTTTCTTGTTGTTTATGCTGATTTATATATGCTGATATAATGTGAATACTAATGCCAAATAAACAAGGATTACACATGGGCTGGTGTGGGTTTTTCACTCTCACAATAACACTGCTGAGTGAAGGGTCTCATGTCAATGTCGAAGGGTAATGTACCATAGGGTCTAATAAGACTTAGGATGGAGTAGAACAAATAATAAAAAAGTGCTATTGAAGACTGCAGCCCTGTAGACAAGGAGGCAAAACGGTACAAAAACTGAACTGATGTCAGCAAAACTGATAAACAACCCTGGTGTCTCACTCATGCCCCCTCCCCAACTGAACCCCCGTGATACAGGCTCCAGCCAAGGTAAACCACTCCCCAGGACTGAACTACAAGTAATTTTAACATGTATGCAGAGGGGTCAGATGGCTGAGCGGTTAGGGAGTCGGACTATTAGAAGGTTGTTGGTTCGATTCCCGGCTGTGCAAAATGACGTTGTGTCCTTGGGCAAGGCACTTCACCCTACTTGCCTCAGGGAGAATGTCCCTGTACTTACTGTTAGTCGCTCTGGATAAGAGCGTCTGCTAAATGACTAAATGTAAATGTAATGTATGCACAGCTCAAGCAGGCATTAAATAATCACAAGTTACATAACAAAAATGTTCACATGTAATCGTTACAAAAAAAACAATACAGTTCCGTAAACATTTTTGAATGCTGTACCAAAGAATATCCACAAAAAAATAAATACAACTCAGTGAACCTGGCCACCCTTGGCCCCCCTACGTCACAAAAGGTCCGGAAATAAGCGACAGTTAGACGCCGGTAAGCTCAACAACACCAAAGAACACAGTACTTAAAATAGATAACTGCACACTCGTGGACTGACCTTATATGCTTATTAATCAACCGATAATCAATGTGTATTGAGCTGATTACATTTATGGGTTTTGTTTTGTGTATATTTAGCTTCGACAATGTAACGTTAGCATCCATTTCCCAGTGACGAATCGGGTGGAAATTTCTCCTTTCTATCGAGTACGTCACAGTCATCCACAAGAGGGCAATGTTTGCCAATTAAATGCTAAATTATGATGTTGAAACATTGTTACAGTTATATCTGGAAAATAGTGGAGATATGAAGACGGATGTAAACACTTTAAAGCGTTACCTCGATTCCATCTCATATAGCCTCCTAAAAAGGTCTGTCACTGCACCGTGAGATCTGTGCTTCCTTCTGAATCTTTTGTATTTTGAGGAGAATGCGTGGGATAAAAGATGAGGCATGGAAAGTTGTCCATATACCGAACTAACCTGAGCTGCTGAGTCACGGTTGAGTTTATTCATACTAGCCAGCCTACATCTAAAGCACTCAGGAAACAACAGAGCAATCCAGATTCCCCATGTTCGATTTCCAACGTTCCCCACGTTCGAATTTAATTAGATAAAAATGATTTTACGCAGCCCCGTTTGATTGGAATTCTCTGGCTGAAACTACAAAACGTGGTGTCTGTGGAACATTTTAAATGCATTATTCACCATCTAAAAGATGAATTGATGATTTGTAATAGTTTTAGTACTGTAAATGTTTCTGTTTTCTGTTTTTTGTTTATTCAAACTAGGCTGTGTATATATTTCTGACTTCTGACAATCTTCGCCAGGACACACCTGTAAAATAGATTTTCTAATCTCAGAGAGGTCTTTCTGGTTAAATAAAGGTTATAATAATGAATATGGTGAGGTCCAAAACTCATGACACAGCAAAGGACACATTTCCTTCTGTCATCAATATTATAGTCAGAGTGAACTCTAACTAGGCATGTCAGGAAAGGGGGAATTAAAACATTTAACAAAGCAGATCTTGTTCACATCTTCTGAATCTTTTATAGGGGTGGAAAAATAAAAATAAAGAATTTACAAAAGGAATCAATAATAAATCAAGTGTCTTTGGATGTTTCCGTGGCTGCGTAGTGGTCTGCCTCATTTGTCACACTCTGCCCGTCCCCAATGGTAGACCAGAGAAAGGAGGAGAGAGAATTTACACAATATATCTAGGTTACTGTGATTGTGCCCACTTTGAAACAGATTGTTTTCCGTCTGTCTGTGGACATGTGAGGTTGTAAGTGTATGGGATTTTATCCCTTTATTCTGCTCTTATTTTACTACTCCATATGCTTCTGTATAGGTTAAGAAATAGTGTTTGGGTAATGGGTGAAGCTAAATTATTTATGGGAGTTTAATCCATAGTTCATTGACCATTGTTGTTTGCAGACAAAGTGTGCTTGTGTATTTGAGTTGAAGGGATGTGTTGCGACTGGTCCCTGATATCATTGGCAGTATTGTTAGGATACCTTGGTTTGAAGGACTAACAGACACATTCTTCAGAATGTCTGCCAAACGCCACAGGCTGCCCATAGTAGGCCCCAGGGACAGGTCCAGATAGCATCACCCCCCTCATTCCCTCTCATCCATGTCTCATGGCTTTAGAAATCAAAACTGTCGAATAAGGAAGAAAAAAAGTCATTGTGTTAATGTTTGTCTTTAAAGTGTTGGATTGGAATTGTATTCAATGTTTTTGCCAGGGAGAGCTTTCAGGCTAAATGCCCAGGGAAATAGGGAAGAAACAAGCAGGATTTTGTGCTGAGCTAAGTAGTGAGATCAGAATGCTTCAAGTGGACACATTGACAGTTGAAGCCTTCAGTTGAAGCGCTGTTTGTTGTGTTGTAAGGCTCACTCTATGGTGACTACCAAAGAACAACTAACTCATACGATTAAGGAATAACTAAACTGCACCTCTGACCTCATGCATAGCTTAAACTTTGATCAAAAACATGTATGACATTATCAACTATTCAGTCAAAACCAACAGAGGGATGCTAGTGTTACTAGGTTTTAGGTTGAGTGGATATAAAAACCGCAATTAAGATGGAGTGAGTCCAGTACATCTGTTCTAAACCAACCTTGCTTCTCTAGAACGATAAAACCTGTGTACTGACTTTAAACGGAACTGTAATTCACATGGAGTGATATGCCAGTGCCAAGGACCGCGGTTGCTTTTTATAGTCACCAGAGGGGGGCATTCGTACTTCTAGTCTAGACTGGCGTCAGCGGTCTCCTGGCAACAGTCCGGGCGAGTTCTCAATCAATGTTTCAAATAAAATGCTGAAGCGAAAAGGAGTGCATGTTCGAGACTCAAGCCATGGACCAGCGACCACATATACGAATATTTCACCTACCGAGAAATGGTTTTGTCTAAGGTGTTCTCTGACTTTGTTTCCATCGCTGGCAAGTGTAGCGGATAGATTTTGAAGCGGTGCGTAAATTGCTGGGAGGGGAAAATACCGAATGCTGTCCGCGGACATAGGCGCGACAAACAACAGTAAAACAAACTGCTTTTCTGAATAAAACTATCAAGAAACGGATGTTTTGGGTTTTACGTTAATGCAAACGTTTTTTATTTTGTACTCGGACAGATTTTTAAATTAGTTTTGTCTAAGAAGCACAGCTGTTTGAGTAACACATTTCAGGCAGATTTAATGTTTGCTGTTTCGAGAGACAGTTATTTCCCTTCAAATAAACTGTGAAAGAAGATTTTATTTCGCACAGAAGATATACTAAACGACTTGCTAAATAGTTACGCACCATGCTGAAGTTCCATAATTCGGACCTATGGATTGCTTGGCTGGTGATATTTTGTATGGAAGGTAAGTTAATCATGACTTGGTCAAAGTTATCCCATGGTCTACAACTTTATGCATTTATTCTTTTTCGCAAAAGACAAGTTGATGAGTTTATAGGGCGAAGGATACTTTAACTCGTTATAGTAAAAGTAGGTGGCAAAAAGTGTTAGTTAGTGTTAAAGTATTGCAAGACTATTCAACGAATTTGTATTTTAAATGGTTTTGTGGATTTAGCCTTATGAACGAATATGCCCATTTTAGTATGTTATCTGATCCACCCTTGGATCTTATACTGAGTTCTCACAATTTCAACAGAAAACTCAGATCGTGCAGTGTGACCTTTATTAAAGCTGTGGGCTTTCAATCGCACGAAAATCACCCTCAATTGCTTGCACATCGTTGAATAAGTGTTTTGAGTTTGTCTAGTCTGTCATGTCATTGTTTAAAGGTTTTATTCATTAAAATAAGGATACGCATACGATTTTCTTGCAAGTTCAACAGAGAGCCCGTAGGCTAAATTTGAAATAGAGAAGAAGCCAGACGGGAAAGGTTTCTGACTGATAATCCAGCGATTAGGTGCACTAGTTCCATGTGACGAGCCGTCAGCCGTGTCAAACCGTGTCATCTTTGTGGAACTCAACCACTGTGGAAGTTTTCAGAATACAGTGTGCATTGAGTGAAATCGTGATCGAACTGGATCAGTTTCATGTCTGCAACGCCATCATGGATCCTAAGATTCACAACACAGTACGTTGACCTTTGTCGCACACAACGGACTATTCAATTTGGTTTTCCTGATTGCAAAAAGGGTTCACCTGAGTAGTTATTCGGCGGAGGCGACTTTGACATGGGTGTCTGTTATCCACTGCCACCTTTACTCAAAGCTTGAAGGAGAGATGGACACCGGAGCTTAGTGCTCCTATTCCAAGCCCTTTAAAATCAACTCTAGTAATCAGTGTCTCTCACTGTCTCCCTGTATCTCTTCAGCATTAGCGAAATTTTGTAGGACGGTCGGAGGTTAACGTTTTATCTTGCTCAGATACCTTACATTAGGTCTATTGAAATATATTAGCTAGTTCACCTTAAATTGAAATTAGTTTTCATTCTCTGTACGCAGCACATATAAATATCTCTGTACAGGCAGTATATTGCATTTTGAAACCGGCAGTGGTCAATGTTAAGGCAACACTGCAGGACCCAGAAACACAATCACAAGTTACTGGAAGTAGTAACTGCTTGGTGGAAAAGTTAGCTAACTGGTGACTCATTGAGTAGAGATGATATTCTCAACTGGCTTGTATCCATTTGTCTTATCTAGCTTAGTATAAGTCTGTTGGAGTTTCAGACAAGTTCTCTCCCATGTGTACTTGTCTGTTTGTGCCTGTTTGCGCACACATGCACGTGTGTGTGTTTGTGTGTGTGAGAGAGAAAAAACTAAAAGAGACACAGAGGGGGTCTCAACATGAGGAAAACTTCCAAAAAGTGAATCTACAGTGGACAAATCATTACTTACTGTAGGTTCACTGCAGGTCCCTGTCTAACTTATGCTGTCAGTCTTTGAGACCGGAGACTTAGGTCAGGACTCGTGCACATTCCCCTTGATAAAAAGAAGACTTGTCTAAAGACAAGAGTCAAAGTCATAATGAGAACAAAGTTTGAAGTTGGATCAAACGTTCCGGAGACGGGACAGTAAAATGATGAATTATTGGTTGTGCTTGTGAGAATGAGGCCCCCGGGTCATAACAACAGTGCAGTTTTCCATAGCCTTCTTTAACGATTTACCCACAATGCCCCAGGGCATGACGACCAATCCGGTACGCCAGTCAATTTTCACCATTCAATTCTTTGGAGGTGGTGGTTTGCTGGCCCTGAATTTTTCAAGCAGTTGTTGCTGAATGTAGTGTCTGAGGAATTGGGCAGGGCTAGTACCCCAGTTGTTATTCTCCCAATGATGTGTGTTTTCATTTAAAATTCCACTCAAACTCTTTGATTTGTAGGCTGAATTTGGTAGATAAGGCGTATACAATGCAGCAATGCAAATCATTCTCTTGGTCTCATACATACTGTATGTGGATCCCTGTAGAAAAGCTGCAGTGCATTTGAGTGTCTTGAATTTGGAAGGAATACAAAAAATCCTATGACATTTCACATTGGATAAAATACATATTAACCTTAATGGCCTAGCATTCATAACTGGCGTCATGCCTGCTTGTACCTCCTATCACTCAAAACAAAGACTGACCCTGTTGACCCCGTCCCCTCTACTGCAGTTCCTGGTCAGGCTGTAGATGTACAGTTAGTAAATACAACCGACAAGTGACACAGCAGGGAAATCTCTGAAAAGAGATGGTCAGAGGAGAGTAGTGAAAGAGCAGTACCGTTCAGTCATGCGTTCAAACCCTCTTAGTCTCCACACCCTCCACTGCTCCTCAGAGTGGATCTCTCCAACTAAACATACCTAGATATTTACTTAAAGTTCAGACCAAAGAAAACTGAAAAACAACAAAAACCTAAATCCCTAACTGAAAAAAAATTACATTCATATGAGATTCAAACATTAATAATGCAAACATACTGCTTTATCAGTCAAAATGTATGTGGAAGCTCACATTTTTGTCCTAGCCCAAAAGGAGCAGCTGGAAAGAGTGTTGGTTGGACAGATGGAACTTTCCACCTCAATTATTTTTCATGATAAAAATAGATGCTCAAAAATTAAAAGACCTTTGGGACTGCTCACTAAAGTGCATGAGCTTTGAGCGACGGAGAGAGAGAGGAGGCTGTAGACAGCGAGCCTTCAGACGACGCCAGCCAGCGATGGTTCTGGGGACGAGTATGAATAAATGATGGCAGATATTTGAGAGAAAGAGAGAAAAACGAACGAATGAGAGTAGTACATCGTTACTCTGTTGAGAACACTCTGTGAGACCCCTTAAGAGCCGTTGGTAGTGCGCCCAGATGAGAGTGAACTATCTCCTGCCAAGGTGTGGGAAGAAGGCTAGTTTGCCGTAAGGGTTGGTAACATCTTCACAGATAACTTTGATTCAAGATGCTCACTTGGGCAAAGAAAGAGCAGAAACGTGTAAGAAGCTCTTAGTTCTAAGATAACCCTTGACTTACTGATCTAAAGTCAGTTTCAAATTCCTGCACTTAATGTTTAAGGTCAGTGTCTGGGGTACCTGGATCATAGATTGAGAGAGAGAACCCTCCTCTCCGGTGCTGAGTTCCTGAAGGGAAGAGCTTCATGGTGTGACTTCTCTGAGGTTGAGGAGAGGGACTTTTGTGTTACACGTCCGCGTGCTAACCTGTCTTTAAGGAGTGTCTCTTCCGTCTGGGTCTGAGGGACACTTTGCTTATAAATGTTTTAAAAGGATGTCCGCCTCCTGTTCCATCGCACAGAACTCTCCCCCTTCCTGCATTTGTGATGACGTCCCTTAGCGACTCAGATTTGTCTGTGTGGCGTGGTGTGAGACAGGGAGAAACATGATAGATGTCCCCAATCAGCGAGACTGAGACACTTAAGTGTTTCTTTCAGATTGACTTTTGGAATGAAATATGATGTCCTCTCAGGCACATACAAATATTCTGGTAAAAAAAGGTTAATATTATACTATTATCCTTAGATATTAGATCCTGAGATGGTGGCTTCTAAATAGATCCTACCCTTAAAGCTTCATTTTGCTGATATTTTGGCAGGCTTTGTTTAAGGCCAAAACATCTATTGCACATTTTTTCCCCTGGTGTGTAGCTAATTACAGCTCTCGATCATATCCTGACTGATATTTATGATGTGTCATGAGGCATTAGCAGGGATTGTTTGTTTATGAATCTTTGGGGTCAGAGGAATCAGTGGGTCAGGAGAATGGATGTGTTAGTCTGTGTTGGCTACGCTGCTGTAATTCCCCTGGTAAGCAGGTTACCGTCGTGAGCATTCCAGAGGTCTAACAGCCCGACTGCCCTAATAGGACTGCAGCATCACTGCAATCCTCCAATCACTAGCCACGAAAGGTCCCAGGATGTTCTTCATGAAACACAGCATTCTGATGAGGTCAGTTTTGGACCACAAGGACGTGTTTTTGGTCTAGTGATGAACAGTTTTTTTTAACCACAGTTTCAGTCATCACTTGATCTCTGGGGTGTGCAATTCCACCACTCTCTGTGATCAAATAACCAAATATCCCTTTTGAAGGAGTGAAATCAGTAGACCACTAAATTGTCTTGACCAGATAATTGCTGCACTCTAAAAATACACTGTGGATAATTTCACTTTCTGGAAGAATGTAATTTTGAAAATTGCACATGGTTGCACTCAGCATGTGGTCCCCGTCTTCTGCAATGGCGACTTCTCCAGTTAAAGGGAGTGACTATGGAGAATACCTCAGGTATAGTACTTCCATGTCATAAAAATTTATTTTCTCTTTGATTTGACAAAAAGGAGCTTTTGTGTCCTGGCATGGGGTGTAGCAAATTGAAACTGAGTGGGAGGCTTTAGTTGCAAGAAGCTTGAAATGACTCAAAAAACGTTCTTTTCAAAACACACTAACGTTTCTGATGGCTACCCGGCCATGCATCCCTTGACTCATCATCTAGCTGCACAGCAGACAATCTTTTAATCATTCACTGTCGATCAAGCACCATTTTGTACAGATCGGAATCTTCGGATCGAGAAAGATTGTATGAAGTATGATGTGGCCGTGAATCATTGTAATAGGTGACCTGTAACTGGCGCATGTTGTGTTGACACACAGCATAGCATCAGTGCTGTATTGAGCCAGTTTCTCCTGCATTAATCATGTCAGAGGCTTTTCACAGACATAGGTTATTCATAACCTGACCAACATTGGGCCTCTTCATACCTCTCTCTCCTCTCCGAACTTATCATGTCAAGCCATGGTACAAAATTAAATGGTGTGCCTACATTCCATCTTAGTCAGTCAAAAGCAGTTTTGATGGTATCCTACAGTAGTCCTTGTAAACAAAGCTAGAACAGGCCTACAACTATTAAAGATTAGCAGTTTGATTGGGAAGGGGAGGAAAATATTCTTGTTTTCTGACTTAAAAAAAACAACAGCAAAGCTGTCAATCACCGCTGTGCAGAGACTATACATACCAATGGTACAGTAATTAGGTCAACCTCTCTATGTACTATCTATCTTGATGAGTTCAACTTCAACAGCATCTAGTAGTTACCTAGAGAGCACTCTCACCACATAAAAACACTGTGTGGGGACCTGCTCTGAGTGTGACACACTTTACCTCCTGCAAATGGGTGTAAACTGTCTGGATTGGTCCCTGTTGGGATGTCCGCATACAGCCCTGAAAGAAATATATCACTTCCCCTACCTGTTACAATATTTATCAGTGAGCGGTTGGGTCTACGGGCTGGGTCTGTATGATTTTGGAGCTGAGACTGAACCTGAGAATAGGGCTGAGGCGGGCTAGAGCTAGCACCAGGGCTGGGACTAGCTAAGACTGGGGTTGAGAAGGTTTGGCTGGGGCTGGGGCCGTGGCTGGGACTGAGGCTAAGAGAAGCTGAGTCTGAGCCCTATGGATGAGCATGCCGTGGTGAAATGTGTGGAGTTTGAGTCCCTGGAGGTCAGAGTACACGTCAGACGTTGGGGATGCCCACTGCCTCAAACTCTTTGCACTGTCCACACTTGCATGCATGTTATTTTAAATGAATGCCATTATAGAAAATGGCATTTGACTTTCACAATGTTCAAAGGCTACAGAGCGATTTCTGAACCCTGATCCCAGATTAGTCACTTTAGAGCCCCCTTTCTGTTCCCTACTGCTCAGTCCAATTGGCCTGGTATTAGCCCTCTGACGGTTGCCCCTTGCCCGGCCCGGCTTGGCCCGACCTTTTATCAGATTCCTGTCATGACACACGTGATAAACACAGAAGCCATGTTGTAATATACACACTTATCTATCAATCAGGCCTAATATTTGTTGTGTTGTTGCTGTATGTGTGTGTGTGACCCATTAGTGATCCAACTCAAAGCAGGAAGGCTTTTAAGTAGATTCAGGTTGTTGGAGGGCCTGGCCTATAAGCTTGGAGGTAATGGAGGCCATGGAGGGATAGATGTTTGGATAGATGGAGGGATAGATGGAGGGATAGATGGTGAGATGGGAGACAATGTGTAAAATATTAAAGTGCTTCTCTGTTTATTTGCCCCAAATCGTTTGCTAAGACAGGCTTTTCTGCAGATTACAACTCTCTGTTCCCTATGCAGTGATTTATAGATTATGGATAGCTTTGGCTTTATGTGTTCACTTGGACTCCAAGAGCTACAAGCCTCTTTGCCCTGTCTCACGTGAACTAATCCCACCCCCCCCATTTTGTTCTCGTCTCTCTCTCCTGTCCTCACTCCCTCGATGTCGTCTCTCTTATTCTCTCTCTTCTTGCAGTCTCCTTCTCTCTTCCGCTCTACCAAGTCTGTTGGGTTCTGTCACTCTTCTGTTCTTTTCTGTTTCACTACCTTCCTCAGCCTCCCACCTCCCTATCTAGTCTCTGAGATTTCGTCCAGGATTTGAGTGTGAGGAAGGTCACAATTAGTCTTAGTTTGGGTTTACTCCATGTTGTGACAGACATTCTGTGACACACATTATCTAGACATTATCTCGAATAAATGAGTTCCCGTTCTGCTTCTTCCAATAAATGGTGTCTCCTGTTGCTATGGCTTGCAGACACAACAACAGCACCCATAATGTCTATGGCACAATTAACCACAATCTAGTCGATTTGGGTAATTATCCGTGCACAATCAAGGCTATTCCACCCTGCATGTGAGCACAACTGTAATTACATCAAACCAACCAGAATCATGCAATTCAATTACAGCACTGTCACTACATGGTTTGTTGACTCTAATTGTAGTTGTGCTTATAGACATAGGCATAGATTTCTTCTCTTCAACTTGAATTTAGGATATCAGCAGTGTGTACAGGATTTGTAGGATATTACCAGATATCACCAGTTCAGCAGTTCACATGTTTATTTCAGGAGCCGAGCATCCTTTGAATTTATAGATATGATACAGATCTCATTGATACTGAGTCATTGTTGGAATAACAAGTGATCAATCAAGTCTGGTGTGTGAGCGAGGTGCCATTTTCCCTTTATGAAAGATCAGACATTAAGCTGTGTGTATGTCATGGCTATCCAGATGATGGAAGATGAGCATTATTGCTGATGTTGAGCCTTTTTAGACCAGGGTTGTCAATATTCTAGTGGCATCATAGGTCTCTCGCTTTCTCTCGCGCTCTCTCTCACGCGCTCTCTCACAATCTCTCCCTCCATCTTTCCCTCCCATTCTCCCTTGCTGCTGCAGCCGGGGTAGGTAGCATCTTGGTCGGTGGGGTTCAAGCGAGAGAGAGACTAAGAGAGAGAGAAACAGAGAGAGAGCTGCGTTATTGAAGACACAATGGAAAAGGACTCTTTGTTGAGCTGACGATAGGGAGCCCCATTGAAAGTGTCATCATTGTGCTCCCTCCGCCCCCAGAGAAGCTTTCCACCATTGTTATCGAAACGCTGCTGAAGATAAAAGGTCGGAATGCCCGATCTCCTCCACTACAGTGTCAGTAGAACTGATTACACTGGTATGCAGTGCGTAAAAAAAGAGCTTTGATTTTAATTAATCCTTGTGTAAATGAAGATGAAAAATTCATCCCACTTTGCGTATACGCAGATGGGATGATTAGGTTTGATGCCGGGATGGGGGTATAGTTAATAAACCATCAGGAGGATGGGTTTAGCCGCATGGAAAGCACAGAGACAAGTGGCGGCTCGATAGGAGAGACCTCCCCTTTTGTAGACTGGTTTTGGTAGCAGCAGGAGAATCCTGGAGAGACCAGTTGACTTGTTGATGGAGAGGTGAAAGTGAATCCTTTAGAGACACTTGCTTACTTACTCGCATGGTGCGGGGAAGGGGGCGAGGGTTGGATGAGAGTGAGAGAGTGGGAGAGTGAGAGAGTGCATATTTCACACCCGACTGAACAACCAGAGTGATCATGACTGTTTTCTTGAGGAAAGACGAGGCTTTGTATTACCCACAGTTCAAACTAAGGATAACTCTCCTCTCCTCCTCAGCACAGGACCGGTAAACATCTGGCCTAACTCTCAAAACACTCTTAAAAGAAGTTTGTATCTTGCCCCCCACCTCCTCTTCTCGACTTTTGGGAGGGGAAGAAGGTTCTCTAACCCGGGGAGCAGCCACAGAAAAACATCTCAGTATTTTACAGTTGATTTGCATGGATGCATCTCCCCAGCCCAGGTGGGGCGTGTGTATAAAGAAAGCAAGGACAGTGACGTTGCAGAAAAAAATCACCTGAACCTTGACTCAGATGCGTAACCAAAAATACAACCAAAAACACAGTCAACATTTATATTCAATCCAGTTTTCGCCTAAACTCTCTTCACAGTGGCGGCGAGCTGGCAGCTCCGGAGAGGAGAACTGTGTGTATGCATTTTTTTCTCCCTCTCAGCCTCTCACAGGGGTCGTGAAAAGCCTGCTCACAGCTCTATGGGGTCCTAAATGGCCTGCCTGCCTCTGCCAGGCGACCGTTTCGAACTGGTTTCCTTGGTGATAGGGCATTGAGCCTGGCGTTCGGTGCCAGACACGGTGGGGTTTGTGATTGTCCCGTTGGCTCATTATCATGTGAATACGTCATGTTTCCTGCCTGGATGGCAGGCGGAACAGAGACGCTCTGTTCTAGCGGCCCCAGCCTCGCCGCGGTGGCCAGGCCCCAGGGTGCCAGGCTCTCCATCGGCGGGTTTCAGCACCAGTTTGATGGCTGTTGATGCCGCGTCATCTGTTAGGCCGAGTCAAACAACAACCTGTAGATCTCACTCTCTTAAAGACCCATCCCTCGATGGCCGTTAAGTCTCTGTGACTGTTCGGTTCATGTTGGCCATTGTAGCAGTCCCAGACAGATGTGAATGGTTTGTGACTGTCTCATTAAAGCTAAAATGCTAAGTTACCAAGAAATACTTCTTCCTTTGATTGAAAACAGAAAATGCTGGAATATGCCTTTATGGTGGGGGTGTAAGTGGTAATAGCTGAAATAATTACTGTATGCTAACCTTAATAATTCTACATGGGGTCTCTGTGTAGAATGCTGGTCCCTAGGCCACTGTGGAGATATTGATCTTTCTGACAGTGACTAATTCTGCTGTACATAGGGCTACATCTAAGGTTGACTTGCAGCCAGATAAGGCCTATTTCACTGGGACCAATTTAAAGGTCTAATAGCTTAGAGGTGGTTTCTTCAATCCATGCACAGAGGTCTCCTGTGACCACTCCGGAGTGTGTTTGTGTGTGTGTGGTTGTGAGAATAGATTAAAATGTTACAGCCCTCTCTAAATTCTCATGTGTAAACCACTATCTCACATGCAGCGACTGCAGAATCGCTAAACACATTTCTTCAAAGTTATGGGAGTGATTTGTGAGGATATTGGTGGGATCCATCTCCGAACACCTTGCAGGTTTGGTGCAACTGAGACTAGACCACTGGCTCTCCACATCCAGCATGTAGGCCTCACGTGGAACAGATGCGTAGCAGAGTGATGAGTGCGTATCTGGAGACAGGGGCTCGACAGACTGTTGGAGGGAGGCTGGGCGTTAACCCTGGAGGGAGGCTGCTCTGTGTGAAAAGGGGCTCAGAGCTGATTACTCGACCTTTCTTCCTTAAATCCTAATCATCTGCAGAATCCCCCCCCCCCCCCATACCCGACACACACACACACAAACACACGCACACACAAACTATAGATCCTCGGTGTCTGGGGTCAACGCCATTCCAACCCATTTTGGATGCACCCACAAGTAGTCATCCCTAGAGAGGGATGATTCCTGAGTGACTCCAGGGCTCATCTCCTGCCTCCTGCGTGGTGCCATGCCCAGGGATCGCTCATTTGCTTCATCTTCAGCCCTTCAATTAATGGAAACCTGATTGCGGTCAACATAATCAGTCCAGTCCAGTCTGCACAGTGGCTGCTCCAGTACTTTGAAGTGTTCATTGACCTGGTGGACTTCATTTTCGTTGATAATCAGGCCATTCTGAGAATTTCTGTTTCATCAACTATCTGTTTCTTCTTCAAAACGGATTTGTCCATATTTGCATAAAGGTATTGTCTGAATTAATACTATAATGAGTATTTCAGTAGTAGATGATTATCAAAAAAGATCAGAGCAAAATAGCAATTTAGGAAATTATCAATACAGTAGTTTTGGGTGGACTGTTTTGTAGGTTTGACTCTTTGTCAACACAGAAGATAACAGCACAGCATTTGTTTGATAAACATGTATGCATTAGTTTACGTGACAAATTAATTATATATGAACAATATTAAAAGGTCTGATCATCAATGATTAATAGTCTTTGTGCAGCAATCTAGGTTAGGGCCCAAGAGAGAGTATAACTGAAACACGAAACAAACAAATAATTCTTCATGAAAGAAAACATGTTTTGATACTCCGTCCCAGATATTTACTCATAATTACCTGTGTTTTACTACAATACATTTGGAATAAAAAGTATTATTTTATTATTTTCATCTAACTTGCTTTTTTACTGACAGTGCTTTCACACTGGTCCACTGTAACCCACCCATGCACACATACGTATGCATGCTTGAGTGCAGACACACACCCAAACATACACTATAAACAGTAAACAAAACGTGTTAATTGATGCCTGGAAGAGAAGAGTCAGGTGTTAACACCTAGGGTCATGAAATCAGGTGTGAACACGCGGTTCTTTAAACTGTGTTTCCACTCTGGAAATAGCTCCTGACAACTCAGGCAAACTAAATAGGCCTTGAGTGATTTTATTTTTGTGTTCTCTCTTTTTTTAAGTGTTCTCTGTACTGAATTCACATAAACACAATGTACTGGACATATCAACATTGTTATCTGCTGAATTACAGACAGTAGCTTTTCTTGTTGGGAGCTGCTGTGTGGAACGCTAGAACAAACTACTGGATCAGTTTGTTTGATCCAGAAGTAACATAGAGAATGTATTTCACTGAAGTTTGTGTCACTATATGTAAAAAGAGAAAGAGAGACAGAAGGAAAGAAAGAGAAATCTTTCAGAAGTTTCAAATAGTTGCTTGGCTGTAATTCCCGTCAATCTGAACACTTTGTGTTAAAATCCCAAAGGGTCCTTGTGAATGAACAACAAGCTAGTCTGACACACACACACACACACGCGCACACACACACACGCACACACACACTATTACTCATTACCATGTTGATAAACACCAAGACAGTTGTGGGGGGAAAAAACAACTCAGCTGAAAAAGATTACAAGTAGTGCTGTCACTAAGTTAGTGTTCTTCATTCCTGTATTTTTTTGTACATTGTCTGTGACGAGAGGTTACAGTTGGTGTTCTGTCGTCTCCATGGTAACACTTTTTTCTTGAAGGTCCAGGCCTTTGTCGAGATCTTGTTCTTGTAACTGCCTGACTGGGTTACGCTTGCAGAATTCACACCACTGTAAACGCCTCAAAGGTTACACTTAGATTTCAAAGGATGTGGACACAATTTGCAAGAATGCACCTGTTGAATTCAAATCCCGATTTTAAACATTTACTTTAATTGGCTTGACCAAAACATGACTTTTGTGCAATGCCAATAGTCAAATCCTCACAACCTCTCTCAAATGCATGGCTGATGCAATTGCCTCTTTCTAAGACACAGATTTGGGATGATACAATGTTTTTATCGCACTTATTTTTTGCCTATTTCAGAGTTGATCTTTAGAAGAAAAAATAAATCATGCTTTTATTCTTTCTATTGCAGCCTTTGTGCATCCCCACTTACCCAGACAGCCCGGGCTCTCAGGCTCTACTTGACAGCTGATGAAATGATTGCCTCCCCGTCTCTGGAATGAGAGCACTTTAGCGTTCCAGCAGCAGCAGGTTCTATTATCATCCACCTCCACAGCGGCTAAATGCTATCCATGCAGGAGCACCAGCCAGTGATCCACATCAGCTCAGGCAGAAACCATGGTCCATTATTGAGTTTTTCCCCATTCCATCTTGTTTTTATGTGGAATGCCTATGTAGAGTTAATTGAAATTTCCATGAAAGTGGAATGGGGAATTTCAAGTGTGGCTATTACTTGAAGAAATATTTTACTGAATGTACCCTGATCACAACCCAGTCCTCCAACTGGGTTTGGTCGTGTTGACACAAATGGTATCTCAGTTCGTATTTTGGCCTGTAATAGCATATTGGAGTTTCATGTGCAGGAGTATGGTTTGGTGAAATGGTCAATGTAGGACATTTATTTACATTTATATGTAATCCGACCGTGCACCATGAAGAATACTATCAAAGTTGGCGAAGGATGAAATAGGCACAGCTAATGTGTTTAGGAATCTTAATGAGATTGACTGCTGTAAGGAGACAATCTTTCCAGCTCTCACTCCGGACTGGGATGGAGTGGAGGGATCTGGTTCTGTCCATTCAGAGCAGTCAGATGCCATGGATCTCTGGTGGATCAGTGAGTCAGTGACTGATCTGGTGGATACATGACTGCAGGTCTCGTCGGTACCAAGTTCCCCTCCTGATCGAGGAGGTCTCACAGGGAAGATGTCCTGTGTTCTGCGGCAGCAGCTAAGAGGTTCTGATCTTCATCTAGGATACTGTCAGAGGGTCTACCTGATCAAGGCATGTGTGGAGGGATACACAAGAAGGATCCCTAATAAGCCCCATCCCTTTGAGGGCCAGGTGTCTTCCTGTGCTCAAACGTCACTCAAAGTTACCAAATGTTACCATCCCAATCCAGTTGGAACGGTTCTGACGTAGAATACGACACCTTGTTATTGGACAGCTGTTTCATTCATCTGTTAAAGCAGGATGTTGAGGTTTATATACACCCAGACGGGTAGGAAGGCTTTAAGTACTTTAAAGTATCTACCTCACCACTGAATATGCTTATTTTTAGGGATATGGGATCAGGGGAAAATATGAGTTTTGTGAGCTGCTCTACACTGGCTTCAGATCTGGATTTAACTGGTTTGGTTTCTCTCTCCTGGCTGTCCTATGAAAGATTCATCTGTTAATTCCCTCGAACTCTGTGATTAATCATTTACCAAGATGAAGATGCAAATTCATGTACAAAATATTTGCTATTAAGCACTCGGTGAAATAAGTACCAGTGTTAGGAGGGTATGTACTGTATTAGCTAAACCCCTTCAGGAGTTATAGGCTCCTGCATTATGACATAATTATTTGTCAGACTGTAATTTGTCTGGATCACTAGATTCAGAGGCTCTGTTTTCCTTTGGTGGTCCGACTGACTCCAATGTGGTCAATTGCAGCCAATTGTCATGACGATAAGGATGCGCATTGTATTGGCAGCTTGTGGAACAACAGTCAATGGTGGCACGGTGTTATCAGATTGGTTTGGCATGTGACAATGCCACCAAAACTGGGCTTGCTCACAGGACTGATGATGCAAGGCTCCTACCCCAGTTTGCAATCTGATCCGGAGGATGGGTGAGGTGATGGTCGTTTGTGTGTGTTTGAGTTCTCTCTGTGTGTGTTTGTGTGTATCTGATTTGGTGTGTGTGCCTACATGTGTGTGTATTCAGGCTGTGTGTGTGGGTGTAGGGTGTGGAAGAGGCTGGCTACAGGGCGGCAGATCTATGCACTGTAATTACATTATGTACTGTACCAGGACGTTTTTTAATGAAGTGTCCCATGTCACACAGTACGGAGAATAAATCAATACGTGAACCCTGACAACCCCATGGTCAACAGCATAGAAACCAGCCAGTGTGCTATCAATTAGTCTCTGCCTTTTTCCAGGGATTTAAAATGTAAGCCTTGAGTAACTTCTGAGTTCAATAGAAAATGACCATGGAACATGACATTTAGTGTGGTTTCCACACTTAATGTGACCATTAAGAGGAACCTGCCGAAAACCAATAATGTTCCTAAAGGTTCCTGGAGATGTACCGATTTATGCATAATTGCTTGTCAATGGTATCAGCTCTAAAATACATATATCATTGTTCATGACAAAACACAACTGTAACAACTCATCATTTTTGTCTTGTGTCTTTTCTTCTTGTAGGTACAAGATTTGATCTTCACACAGGATCAGGTAAACACATCTCATCTCTTCTGAGACAGAACAGTGATGGTCATTGATCTTGCACGGATTGATTGGGAGATGTGCAAAGAGGAAATGCGTGTCAAGCTGACAATAGTGCAACAATGGCCAGATGTGACTACATTGTTGTCACTGGCGCTGATTGAAATGGGATTCTCTGGAGGGACATTTTCAGTCAGTGTGTTGTTTGATTAGGAGCGTGTTACATTGCTGTGTTGTGTGCTCTTCAGGTGATAAACTTGATGGATTTTTGTCCAATGGTCCTTGGCATTTAGATTGGGCAATTCTGAATGTTATGTGTTTGTACTGGTGTGTGTGTGTGTTTGTGCTGGTGTGTGTGTGTGTGTGTGTGTGTGTGTGTGTGTGTGAAAAGTAATTATTGGTATGTGCATTTGGACCATAATTGTATATGTGAATAGTAGTGAATATGTGTGTCGGGACAATATTGCTGATGACATGGGCAGTCATTATGACACTATTGGGGGTTCCCCCCTTCCTCTCTCCCACCCCCCCTTCCCTGTCCTAAGGCTTCCCCCTAGGAAGGAGCAAAGCTGTTTCTCAACATCACATTAAAACATTATCTACTGTTTTACTGTTGGGGAAATCTAATATACGGTTGTAATGAGTCAGCATGCAGGATAACATATCTTCTGGATGGATGGTGTCACTGCAAGCTGGCTGTCTGTGAGCTGAGGTGCTTGGTCGTGCTTTTATGGGTATTTCTAGCAGATGGGGTCTTGTTGCGGTTTATGTCTCTGGCCTCCCTTAGAGGATCGCAGAGTATTTTAGTCCTAAATAATCCTCACCATCTGCTGTCTACTTTACTACGTTTTACTCTTTCTCTCTTT